>NC_037600.1:3610207-3910207 GCF_003073045.1 Pomacea canaliculata
ACCAAATGTCCACCACACACACACACACACCAATCAGCTGATTATAATAAGAAGCTAAAATAACCATATTAAAGGGCGAAAACAACTTAAATCTATACTAGCCTACACATATCCCTATCGCATAGATAGCGATGAATCAACGTAACTAAGAGGCAAGACACGAACACATGCAACTTCTCACATGACATGGGCTCTCAGCCCCATTATGAGACCCAATCTTTCTTATCAAAAGCTACTCTTAGTGGCGCCGCTTATCAACGCATGTGAGCAGGCTGTACACGAAACAACGAATAACCCTAAGTGGCTGGCTCTGCCTAAAATACAAATTAAAAATAATATATTTAAAAATTTTTTTTTTTTTTTTTTTCTGCCATCCGAATCACGTCACATCACCGGGCAAAAAGAACTCTAGGACACGTGGTCGAATGCAGAACAGTTCCTCTGGTTATTACAGTATAGCAGAAACATCTACCACCTGGTAGCCTCAAGTGCTGACAGGTTTATCGGTGGTGTCATATCTGTACTGTAGATGACAATCCTGAGACAAGTGTAGAATGTCGTGTACACCTTAGACGGGTAAGACCTAGGACAATGACCTGTTGTTATGCCAACCCCACTAGTGTAGCCTGGTGACCTTTGAACCCCAAGCTGACAACAATCCATACTTATGTTTTCAAAGGTTCTTTAAAAGTTTGCCTTTCTTTAGTGTAGACTCTGTGTGTGTGTGTGCTGCGTGCATGTCTGAGTCTGTGTGTAAGCGTTCGTAGATAGATATATATGCTTGTGTGAGATTCTGCGTGAACATGTAAGAATCGAATGACTTTCCATAAAGCATTAAATATGGTCTTGCGGTTGACAAAAGGCCGGGTAATATCACACCCACAATGATAACAAGAATAATAAAAATATCAATATAAGCAGTAGCACAGAAAAGTAAATCTTTATTTATTGTGCAAGTATTAACTCATTGCACACTAATAAAGAGGGGAATCCAACTACTTAAAAATCAGGTCATCGGTGACAAGGAATAAATCATCTGTACCAAACGCCACAGATAACATAGAGGTTATTGTTCCCATAAAAATTTATTTGTTTAAAGTCATATATTTAAGTTTGCATATTTGTAAGACAGAATTACGTATTAAAATAATTTCAATGAATACGGTGTCGTTCCATAATAACTTCTCCAGCAAATGGCTTCTTGTTGTTGTTTACTCTCTCTCTCTTTTCTTTTTTTTTTTTTCTGTCAAAAGCAGGGCAGTTATCAGTTACCTCGATGAGAAAGAAGACTGCTGTTAAAAGTACATTTTATGTTGCTCTGTAGCGGACACTCCACATGTCTGTGTCAAAAAAAGCCCAGCATGTCACATGCCCACAGCAGTGACAAAGACATGCAGCATGTCACAGGGTCACAAGACAGGGTCGTAGACACCCTCGTCACCCTCTCTCAATGAATAAAAAGGTCACATTTTCAAATCATGTTTATTGTCATGACAAACGTGTGTCTTTTCTCAAGGAAATATGATTCTGCAGTTAAAGGTAGTGATATAGTGCAACGGACAATAACGATTGTGGCATGAAGCGTATATACTATATAGTATATATCTTATCATTTGTCCTAATAATACTTCCACGTAACACCTCTTATGATTTGTGTTCAGGTAACCGATGTACTTCCCTCCAATATTCCATAGGATTTGTCAAAAATACTCCTAACCGTCTGCCCCTTACTCACATGCAGAAATTCAAGAGAGACTTATTACCCGTCCCCAACTCCCCTACCCGTTTAATCTACAGTATTCTACACTCAACACCTTTGCCTACACCGAAACTCCAGACTTGTTACCCAGTTAAGAACTCACCTTTAGTGTACCTAGGCAAGGAAATGTAAGGGAGACGACACTGTTGCTACCACAGAGTGATAGTTCTAAAGGAATAAACGAGGTCGAAAAACATCTATCTGGTGAAAAAGTGTTCCCTGTGCATCTCTTTATTCTTCTCCATTTAAGATCAGAGGTCAGAGAGTCTGTCAGACTGATTGTGCCAACGTGTTTTGTGACCGATGCCCTTCGACCTTTATTGTTCCTGTGACTGACAATTGAGCGCATTAGTACACATCGGTGGTAAGCAGGAGGGAAGAATAAAAAGAAAGAATAATAAAAAGAAAGTAGACATGGATGTCTCCCGCACCTGCTCTCTTTCGGGTCGTCTATGGGCGTGGCTGCTTCTATATTTAGTCTCCACCATCTGTAACACGCAGTGGTGGTGACATCACTTGCAGTAACGGGACAAGTGTTACCGTATGGTCGTTGTTACCCACAACAGATCGAAAGTGCTGGAATGTTATGATGTGTATTGACCTTCTGCAGATGGCTGCCAGCCAAGTGTCATACGCCTTCTCTCCTCCCGGGTGAAAGTTTGCATCGGAATTCCAGTTCAGACGTTTCAGCTTTGTTTACACAGCCATCCAATGTAGCCAGCTTTTGCCCTGCAACTTTTACTTCCTGTCGAGGTCTTACCATCTGTTTTTTTGGGCCATAAAACCCTTTTCTCCTGTACCTGTTTAGTGTACCTAGGTATACACTGTCAGGCGTAACAATAATAACTCACCGAATGTTATTCTTAAATTCAATGTAGACTGTATACATAAAATGTAGACTACACACAAGTATATCTAAAATATACAGGAATGGATTGATGACGTCGCATGTGTACACCAAAGGGGATCAATGACGTCATGTGTGTACAGTATGCGTTTTTTCAAGCTCATTGTGGTCACATGTGCACTATGTATATTATTTGAAAGCTTGAGCAATGACATCGTGTGTATGTACTGCACAGCGAATTTGGATCATTAATGTCATATACACATGTTGCATATACAATGATGGCGTCGCGTGTATAATGTGATGGTGGATCGATCTCGTCACGTGTGCACGCTTCCTATGATGAAGATGGATCGACAACATTTCACACGGATACACTGCCTTCTGAGGGCGGATCCATTAAATCATGTGTGCACACTGTGTATTCTAAAGCTGGATCTGTGACGTCACATGCACACTGTATGTTGTGAAAGGTCGGTTGATCTTCACAAGGAAACAGACGGTTATGACTAAACACATCGATCGCCTATCATCGATTCCATTAAGAGGCGATGCGATGAAGGAAGCTGTCGCCACTCAAATGGAAGATTGATGACATGAGGAAGTCAGGACAGCTTCAATAAGATTTTTTAACTTATAGATTTTAGCATTTCTCTTGTAAAGTCACATGATGCTGAGAGCACACATTGTAAGTGGTCTGGATGAGAAAGAGGTGACTGGGGGTTTTCTGATGACTCGGCAGACCTCAAAGATGACTAAAGATGTTGGGAGTGTATTTCAGCCCAGTCATTAGAACAGGTTTCATTGGAAATTCTAGGATCAGACGACCTTTGTAATACAACGTTTGTACCAGACGACACTCGGCTGTAGACAAATCCAGTCTCGATCCATTGAGCTAGTCCTCCGGTTATAAAGCAAGCGCTGCTAAAGGTAAAACTTTTTTAAGTTAACTTTTATTCAGTTACTGAAAATGGCATTTTTTCTGGGTTCGGAAATTAGTGCCCTTTGATGATGACGTCAGACTGGTACTGGAGGTCATTTCCCATCCTCCGTAGTTGGGTACGAACATGGACATGCTTCACTGAATTGCTTGCAGACGAACATGGCCATTGTCTAAAGACAATATATACGTCCGTGGAATGAACTACATGATTTTTTCAAAAGTTTCCATCAAATGAAGACCACTCACTCTGCTTCTTCCTGAAATAGTACCCCTAGATACGTAAGCACAATACGCGACATGGGTGGGCATAATGGCTAACTTCCGTTAACCTTTCTCAAAGCTAGGTGGTGTCGTCTGTCGCACTGAAATGGAGGAAACAATAAGCGGAAATGAAAAAAGGCAAGGGAGGTGGTTCAACAAGTCCTTGTCATAGCCGATAAAGAGGCGTGGGGTCGAGCTGTCAGTTACTGGATGAAGATGATTGAAGATTCCAACAGGACTGCTTTGCGCAAGACAGGATAATTAATCAAGTAAGGCAAGATGATTAATTAGGAATTTGCAAGATAAGACCCGCTCTGTTATCGACTTTGCACCCTGCTTGCAAACACAGGCTGACTGCAACGTCCGCGTTCACAGTCTTGCATACACGATCCCTCGCAACCATGCATATTCCTTACAGTTATATGCAATCGTCACAGTGAGTCACACACAGCCATACACACTCATGCACATGTACATACACACTGCACACAACATATCTTCCGGTAGATATGCTACAGAACATGCTGGTGTGATTGTATGTGGGTCTTTTTTCGCCGTCAGAAACAGCTGAGAATCTGTCACATCGACCGTCAAGCAGTGAACACGGTGAATTTAATGTGAACCCACTGACCTTTCTGCACAGGGTGAACTATCAACAACAGAGTAACAACAAACAATGCATTTAATAAAACAACTTATTTCAATGGTATATAAAGCCAGGCCAGCAGAGAGCCAGCACGGGCCCCATGGCAGACGATATGTCCGGGTCCTTTGACATTGTAATCGTCAATAATTTCCCAGTATATAATAATTTGCTTACAGTTTGATTGTCAATATCTACACTTCATTCAGTAGCGTAATATAGACTGCAAACATTAGGACAAGTGCACTAGGGTCTACATCACTACTGCAAATAGTATACTGCAGACTTGATTCAACAACTGGTAGTAATGCTTGGATGTTCTTTCCTCAGACCTTTCTTTAACAGAAAAGGAATAGAAGAAGGAAAAAAGTCAACTGACGAAGACCGGACTCGATTCACAGCCGCGAGCCCGGGTACACCAGACCCACCAGTCCCCACCTTTCGTCAGCCCTGGTTTTAAAAGAAATTAGACAAGACACTTCCATCTGCTGTAACAAAGTCTCGTCCTCCATCACGTGACCTTATGACGTCTGCATCAGCATGGTTTGTAATCCGACGACGTTGACCAGCCCTGTAAACAGAGGAAAATTACATGTGCCGGAGGCGAGAGCTCAACCCTTCCCCTTCAACCCTTGTAACGGGATGAAACTTCCTAGCAGGACTAAACTTCTCAGTATAGTCTGCGCATGCGCATGAAGCGAAAGTTCACTTCGTTATCACTGCATAGCCATTTTTTTTTCTTTTCTTCGCCGAGTTAATAAGTAAAATAGTAAAAGTAAAAATGTTATAGTAAATCGGCGAAGAAAAGAAAAGAAAAAAATGGCTACGCAACGATAACGAAGTGAACTTTCGCTTCATGCCCATGCGCAGACTATACTGAGAAGTTTAGTCCTGCTAGGAAGTTTCATCCCGTTACACCTCAACCCTTCCCCCTAATACACCAAAAGCGAGCGGTTTCAAACCCCCATTAAAATTGTTGTGGAGTTCCCCGTGCCTCGTCAATCAGCAGTAGAAAAACGAGCACAACAATGTGCATTTATTAATATTTTCATGACATCATTTCTGATATCATGTTTAAGCATGTAAAAACATGTCCCTGGCGGTTAATGGCTTTGAATGGCGATTATAAGTTTCTGCCTTCAGTGTCTGTTTTTCTTAGACAATTTCTCAGGCGGTGAGACCTCGATGACCTAAACTCTTTAACCTTTTCAGACTCCTCTCCCTTCCCCCACCACCTCTCCTTCCCCAGGCAAATTTTCTTTACGAGTTAAATAAATCTCGTGCGTGATTTACGCACTCGATGTACGCAGTAGGATTCCCAGCTACCCTACACCCGTATATGATTTCATGTGCATTACCACTTGCTGACCCATGTGCCACCTTTTATGGGCGATCCGGTGGCACAACGCTTAGCACTCGTCATCAATCCAGTGAGGATTGGCTGTCCTGGGTTCAAATCTCGTCTCAGGCTCTCTGATCTTCGCTGCCTGTGGCATTTGCTTACAAAGACCGGCTACTGTTTTCGTTGCTGGTTCGGTGTTTAAAAAACCAACTTCCCGCGACTTTACTTGATTAAAAAAATAATTGCAAGAAATATCTGTTGCTCTTTGTGAGTTATTAATGTCCGCTTCGCTTCGCCGGAACATACAGACGAGCACTAAGGTCGAGTGTTTGTCACCAGCCTGACCTTTTGGCCTCTTTTTGTCTTGTTTTTCTGCAATTGCAGGTCTCTTTTTTTTTTCCTTGACCACCATCGTTCCAGTCTTTTCAGTTCTTTTCCTCGACCTTGAATCTCCCCCTCCCTCTCTCTCTCTCGTTGGCACACTCGCGCCTGCGTGAGCCGGTTTTATCTGCTCACATCTGGTCGGATCGAGGGCAAACTAGATAATCACCTTTCGAGTAACTGGATGAGGAATTGATGTGGGAGGAGATCGATGTTTCGTACAAGGGAGGGGGCGTGAGGGGAAACTGGCGTTTTACGCCGAGCCAGCAACTATATATCCCAGCAAGAGAGCCAGCCATGTAAACAGAGGCCACATATAGAGAAAGAATAAGTGCCCGAGACGAGAGCTGAACCCAGAACAGTACAAACATGTGTGTGTATGTTGATACGATAAACAATTAGGGGTTTTCAACGTCTGTAGCCTCCGCTGGTAATTAAACTTATGCTATAGTGTAACAAAAGGCATACAACCTAAAAGAAAAATAACGGTAAAATGAATGTACAGTTATAATAATTCTTGTTTATAAGTAATAGGACGTTATACTGACACAATATCATGATAGAGCTAAAGAAAAATGATTATGGATTTATGCCTGCTTGGTGTAGGTCCTTTTGTTTGGTTAGGAGGAATTAGGTACACATCTGTCACTGTACATGCACACATATATGCAAAGTTCCCCCTCCCCCACCTCTCTCATACACAAACAGAGAGAGAGAAGGGGAGGTTTGCCAGCTGGTGTCGTATAAATCCTTTGCAACAGCTGGAGTTAGTCATCCGCAGTATCAGCTAAGCGAAATTATAACCTCCATTGCATTTGAAATGAAGTAGGACAGATGACACCTGCGCAGCCCCTTCTCAGCGAGACCAAGGTACGCCAACACGAGTCACTGAGCAGTCAAGGTCAGCTAAGACATTTATTTCATGCCCGACCACGCACCGCTGCCTCGCACTCCCCCATGCCGCACGCACGCCCACCCGCTTGTGTGTGACGACCCAGGACAAAGAGTTGTACTCGAGAACAAGAACAGGCTTGCGATCACAGGCCATGTCCTCCCCCTCCAACCCAACATCACCACTTCCCCATTTTACCTACAGGAACCGTTAGTCTTTGTGTGCAAGCCAAACGTTGATTGCCGAAGTTCTTGTATATCTTATCGTCCTACCTGCTGCGTATGGAGAGAAAGAGAAAGAACTTGCGTCTTGCACCGACAGTGTGAGACAAGAGGCATTTCTAAAGGGAACATTTTATTACAGGCATTAAAGTGAGAGAAAAACCTGCCCTACTCGTTGCCCATCCATCCCTGAGCAAAATGCGTGCAAGCGCATAAAATTAAAAGAAAGAAAGCAGGAAAAAGGCACATGGTAGCGGTTCACTCGTAGTTTCAATTCAATTCAATTCAATGGAACTTTATTATCTCACTATGAGAAATTATATGACGTGGTATGACAACTGGCAATAGAGTTTTTTGGTTCTAGGAACAGGACAAATGATGGATGTTTCCAGATATTTGGTACAGTACTCACATTTTACAGACCAAGAGAACAACTGAGTAAAAACACCAGACAGCTGAGTCGCACAGTTTTTCAACACTCTTCCACAAATACCATCAGGGCCACATGCGTTCCTCACATTCACCAGTCTAAAAAGGGATAAAACAGCGTTTTCCTTAATCACAAAGTCATCCAATTCGCTCCCATGCTGCTCCTCCCCTCCAGTGCAGAAATCACATTAAATAACTCCTCCCCAACATCATCCCTCTCAAAGCGACAATAAAATGCATTCAGTTTGTTTGCATAATCTACTCTGTAGGCAGGAATAAGACGTACAGCGTTGTGATCGTACTGACCGATTTGAGGGAGCTGGATGGATTTGAATACATTGGAATGTTGCCGTAGCAACGATCGGGGTCACCATCAAGACGGGTATTACAAGTTACATATTGTTTGAAAGCAGGCAGAGCAGATCGTACAACCACAGTTATTAAAATCACCAAGTACAAAGTTAGGAGCATCTGGGCTAAGTGACTGTAGCGATCGGACAACTTCGGCGATCTCCGTGGCGGCGCGTGACAATGTCGCTGTCGGGTGCGCATACACAACAGTGATACACACCAGTCCAAACTCACGTGGCAGATACTTGGGCGTGAGAAATATGTCGATTGAGCGTCTGGATATCGGTCGCTATGTTGACCCGGTGTGCCAGCAACAACACCAACTCTGAATGCACAGAAAACAACTGCCACCACCACCAAACCGTCCAGCAGCAACACAGCACGCATCCTGAATCTTTCATAGAACTTCCAAAACGAAAAATAGTCCTTCCAACAGTGCTGAAACAGGTGAACAAACGTAAAAACTATGCCAGCTGAACACACGCGTCTGAGTCGCCCCGTGTGAAGCGCCCCTTTTGTGACGTATACGGTGGTTATTAATTATAGGAAGTATGGACGGATGGACGGAAAGGGTAACAATTGCCAATAACCTGGTGTTGGATATACACAGGTCAAAAGCACAGCATGAAGTGGGTCAGTGATATAGTTCGAAGTCACGCGGTGATGTCAGCAGTGACGACAATGTACTATGACGTAGAAACGCAGCGGACTAGGTACTGAAGCACAGACAAAAATAAATGTGAATAAAGGAAAATAAGACCACATATCCACAACCACTGTCTGAAGGCACCACACTCGTAGAAAATTCACTCGCAGATCAGTATATCAGTATATCAGTATATCACATATATTCACACATGAGCGATCTGAAGCAGAACGACGACAAACAATCCACTGAACGAAGGTAAAGATGAATCTGCACAGAACGGTCACCACTGATCATCTCCCACATAACAGAACCAAAACCGAGGTCACCAGAATGAAAAAGCAGCACATCCAAGCTGTTGCAGCCAGGCACACTACAAATTAAAGTCGACAGCGAAGCCTCGGTAAGCAGCAATAATCCATCAGGCAGACCGAAAACAAAGTAGGTACCACCCATCCGCCATCTTCATACGTCGGTTTATCTTCTTATCAAACAGCAGGATGAGGGCAATGAAAGAACATGCAGTTTGGCCCCAGCTTCCGATTGTTTTAAAGCTACTATAGTACGGTGCAATTTTTTTTCCAGTGATGGGTAAAACTCAGCGAAAGACAGCATTTCTTCAAATCTGATTCCAGCTTTTAAACATTACCTGAAAGAGGCCTGCAGCACAAAATTGAAGTTTGGACACTCTTACATTATCAATGATTCAGCCAGTGAGAAAGCTGTGACCAAATGTGAATTCATTGTATTTGCAGGAATATACAAACGTGTCTTCGTGATTTGAACCACTTTCTGTACATAGTGGTATGTGTGTGTGTGGAAAGCGGAAGGAGAGTATATTTCCCATTACTTGGAGAAATAATATATTACACTGAGCATTACCCAGTGTTTAGGAAACAAAAAATCTCCCCACCAGTCCTTTAAAGGGTTAAAAACGCACATAACGAGTTCCATATTCCAGTGGTCACAGAGTTTACCATGTCTAAGAATGTCAGTGAGTGGACAGTACATGATGGGTATGGGAGGCTTGTGGGAGGGGGAGATTCCAATGATTGGACCACTTGAGTATACATACAACCAACAACCTTTGTTCCATAATGTAGCAGTAGATCTTTATTATAAGTTTTATACATAAATAAATTTTATTTGTGTAAGGCTATGAATGCTTATAGTTAATTACATTCACATGGTTTGCGATACTGCAGAAACTGCGATCGAGGACTTATTTCATTTTTAATTAAAAACAACAAAAATCTGTTTTCAAAAGGAAAAACAAACTTAAAATATTAATTCTAAGCAAGAAACGAATATTAATGTAAGGAAGAAAAACCGCTACTGCAGCTGATTGTTGGGAGCAGTCGTCTATCGATCACAGGAATAAATCATGATGACGATGCAAAGGCAGTCAAAGGAATTGGCAAATGGCAAGAGTGTATTTTCAGTCTCGCAACATCAGTTGTTAGAGAGGAGAAGACGAAAGACATTCGACTGAAGCCTATTCCAGCCTTTTCTGCAAGTCGCTGACATTATCTTTCCGAGTTTCGCTTCAGGACAACAAAGATGAGTCAGCGTATTGAGAGCTCACGTGTCATGGTGATACATGTGTCCTGCTATTTTTCTTCTGTTTGATCGATTTGCTTATGTGGACGTCTCATCTCTCTCTCTCACACACACACACAGAGATCGTATAGCTGGATGTCATCCCCACCCTTTCATCAAGGCTGCTTAACGGTACCCCTAGTCCCCCAACTATGTCACGTGACTATAGATCGACCAACGCCCTTAAGTATTAGCACGAAGAAATGTTCTCTGACCTAATATAAATGTTATTATAACCTGATGGCTCGTGCAATATTCCTCTATTTTTGTCTTCTATACACCTCCTCCTTCCTAAGGAAGAATCAGATGATGACAAAGATAATAGAAAGCCACGTGATTTTATCTTTCTAGCCACGACACCAAAGGTGTGTCCAATCCTAACCCGGCACGTACACTTCCTATGTGCTGACGTAGCATTATTGTTCTATAAAAATCTTACCATTCCTCGAAAGCTGTTTATATGTATATTTCCAACACCCATGATGATTTCGTCGGGTTTATTAGACCACACCCTCCTCTTGCTCCAGTCAGATGTATGGAGCGAACGAACAAGTGATGAAGTGAATGAGTGTAAGATCGAGTGAGAGTGTGTGTGTGAGAAGGAGAATGGTCGCTCTTGAGATTCCTTTCACCAGTCAGTCTTTAACCTCTCGGCATTGCATGACTGCCTTGGCCTTTTCTCCTGCGAGCTGTAAAGACTTGTGTTATTGACGTTAGCCACGTCTTCCAGTGTCTGCCCCATGCCTCTGTTTACTTGACATTTCCGTTCTACGAAGTTTACACATCTACATGCAGCTTCTGTAAGCAGTAACGGCAGCCACACCACCTCAAGCAGAGAGACTTACAAAGCTATGCCGGAAATTCGATGTTAAGTAGAACCAGTCAAAGACTCTATGGCATGCATGCACACATATACACCCACGCATGCACACACATATGCACGTATGTATTTATTATTTAAGAACGTGTGTGTGCGCGTGTTTGTGTGTGTGAGTGAGATGAAGTCCCTTGACCAGTTCTAGAGCTCCATGTTATCACTGCAGAGCGAGCAACATTCTTACATAATAAACATATACGTGCACTCGTATACCGACTCGACTCGACTCGACACGCGCGCGCTATAAACTCATTTCATCAAGGAACAACAAAATCAGGATTCGCGTGTCCTCACGTATGCAATTTTTTATTAATTAAATGCGACTTCTG
The DNA here is from genome assembly GCF_003073045.1 of Pomacea canaliculata. Classification (NCBI taxonomy): domain Eukaryota; kingdom Metazoa; phylum Mollusca; class Gastropoda; order Architaenioglossa; family Ampullariidae; genus Pomacea; species Pomacea canaliculata. The sequence goes on from NC_037600.1 coordinate 3,621,728, forward strand.
GACATCCTTCATCGATTCTGAGACTGCTTTTGTGTGGCTATGTGGGCGTATGCTTATCGATGTGTCAGCACCAATCTGCTGTGGACGAAGAGGTGGTGGTGAGAATGGAGAAGAAAAAGATATTTTTGTATCAAAATATAAGAACACGATTATCATTCTCAACCTTCTCAAAGCTTAGTACGAATTCACTGCACCGTATATATTCTTCATAAGATAGTAGTATTTTTTCGAACAGGCATCCATTTCTAGTTTAATTAGATCACAGCTGATCTCTAATTTGATAGTTGTTTGGCCATTCCTCAATCATATACAGTGAGAGGTCCAAATCCTAATAATAATAATAATCGCAAGATCTCTATTACTCATACACTCATTAAGGAGCATGCTCTTATGCGGTTACAAATAAGAACGAGATATGGACAGCATATAGGAGGGACAGAAAAACAAACAACATATTATGCATTACTAAAGGATAAACAACAGTACCTATGACGAATAAATACAAATGCAAAAAAAAAAAAAAAAAAAATGCAAAGAGTAACCAAGTAACAAAGACTGAGAATATCGTGATTTTGCAAAAGGAAATTAAACGGGTAGGGAAGTAGCAAAACGGGGGAAAGAGGATGATAAAGGACTATAGTGTAGTGTGGGAACTGTTTTGTTTTGAATCAAGTTGCAGGCACAAACAACCACAACAACAAATTCTAATGTGCCGTGGAGAAACAAAACATGATGTGGAAAGGGACACTGGAAACCAACATCGTAAACGATCGGAGAGGTGGTAGGCTTTCGAGGATGGGGTGGGTGGTGATCCACGTAATGGCGACAGCGCAACTGATTCAGCACGAGACAGATAAAATCAGTCGTTAGCGCCGTACAGTCCTTTCACCCCTTCCGTTGATAGTTTCCTCTTTAAAATAAAACCAAAAAAAAAAACCACACACACACAAAGAGTCATGAGGTGCGACGATAGCAAATAATTAAAATTAGGACAAAAACCGCGGTAGGGTACACGTGACATTGACCCCAGCGAGGCCGTGACGTCACTGTATTGACGGTTGACTACGAATCGCGGTCGACTCCCACCTTAAAACGCTGTGCCTGCGCGTGTGGCTCGCCAAGTCTGTACAAGGTCTCGCGGAAACCGACCGCATGGACGGGGGAGCACGTTGCTGAAGACAGACGTCTGCTTTCGTTGAATTTGGGATACAACGCTAAACACATTCAAACCACAACATTTTCAGGTAATCTGCTTCATTTTATTCCATATTTCCTCCATCTCTTAATTTCATGAACATTTCATACACTTCATTGTCTGAAAATCGTTTTTTTTTTTTTTGATTTCGTTAACGCGGGCTCTTGTGGGTCTTGGTTTGCGTGAAGCTGTTTTCTTCTCGCTATTCGATAGAAAAGGATAATGCTTCTTCCCGACACGTGCTTAAATGCGCAGAGAAAACGTGATTGTACTCCTAGAATAACGTTGTTATTTTTTTCAAGGCGAGTTTTACTTTGAAATTTACTGTGGAAATAGCAGTCCGCCCATGTAGTTACGCTGGGCCAAACTAGTTGAGAGTAGTTCGTTGGCCAGACCACAGTTATTGATTGCCGTGGAAGGGCGGTTTGTTGTCATCCTCTCCTAACCCTTATCATTGTCACCCTGTATTGACTTCGTTTTCTGCATCGAGCCGTGGCAAAAAGACATGGCTGGGGTATTTGTCATTCCTGTTTTGAAATAATTTGCTATTTAGCGTAGCACCTCGGCGTCCCCCATTCCCACCTCTGGTATCTTTTCAAAACAAGATGTGATCGTGTTAATAATTGTTCTTTTCGCCTGAGGCTAAGCGGGACTTTTCTCTAGGGCGGCGGTGGGAGGGTCGGATGGGTAGGAAGCTTTAATATTCCCTGTAACTGAAGTAGAGCATATTCAACGTCGATTTTATGTGAATCATTTGTAGACTTTTTGTAGTGTAGTCTACAGATAAAAATGAAGATAGAAATATCCGCACCATTTTCAGATATTCAGTATTATTTCCAGCGATTTCTCCACAAAAGCTGAAATTGTATGTTATTTAGTTAGTTGATATGATTACTATTTCTGAGGGCATTAGTAGATATGCAGCCTTTAAGTCTAAATACATGCAGCACATAACTTGTTCTGACACACCAACAAAACAGTTTATCACGTTTTATTACACAATCTGGATTTATTATTTTTTGTATTACATCACGATATTTTTACAGAGCTCAAATAATCTATCATTTTATAGAGTATCATTCAATATTGGTCACTGAAGACACCTCTGAATTGAGGATATGCTTTAAGTGCAGGCTTTGTTGCAGTCTGTGCTAGAAAACAGTACCAAATGCACTTTTCTATGATTTGTTGAAACTTTTTCCCAAAAGAGATGTGAGCTGCTGCTTTGAAACTCTAAATTAATAATAATTGAATTCGTAGAGTGCATTTCCCTGTGCAGATTCAAGCTCAATGGACAGCATATGAAAAACTACAAACTGGCCCTACTAGTACTATCAGTAAAACTGTTCCAGGTCATACATATCTGTAGTTGTCATGTCTACAGTTTTTCCCAACTTGGCAGTCTCAGATTCCTCATTTAATACAGGTACGTCTGAGGCTGATTAGCTAGCTTTCCCAGTCCTCTGCAGTCAGGTATTTGTTCCAGCAGGGAGAAAGTGTGCTTTCTGTCACAGGTACCAGATTGGCTTTGGGTTTTGGAGCAGTTGCTGCAACAACTAGACTTTCTTCTTCCATGCTATCAGGCCCCAGGCAGCATAGACTTATTTTTTAGTCACCTGCTTATTTATTTTCGCCTCAGGACTAAGGCTTTGAACTGCTCAGATATAAGCAGAGCTTATATTTGTTTGAGGTCTGCTAAAAAATTGGGGTATTTTGATACTTTAGACAATGAGGATATGTATCCTGTTATTACTATGCATGTCTGTGCTTGAGTGAATGGTTGGTTCATTAAGCTACATTTCAGTGGTAAAGTCTTGTGGGCTGTGCAGCCTTGTGAACAGTTGAAAAGACTATTCATTTGGACAGAAGTGATAGGCTGTGGAAATAAAATGGATGGGTGAAACAACTTAAGGAGCCCTAAGGATAAATCCTGATCAAAATATACATCTCAGCAGCATGTATCTGAGCAAAATGCTGTCACATTGAACCAGCAAAGTACCTTGTATACATTGAACGGTATGTGTGCAGAGATTGTGGAGGTCAAGTCACACAGATGGCACGGCCACACTGATGCTGGTCATAACAGACAAAAGTCATGGCTATATTTACTCAGCATTTAAATCTTTTCTACTTTTTCAGTCTTGTTTTCAATTTAGCTTCCCCCCCCCCCCCTTTAAACTCTGTAGCATTCCACCCCTCTAAATATGTCATAGTTATCTCAGGGGGAAAAAGGGGTTTTCACATTTATAGCTGACACCAATTCATTTGTACAGTTTCTATGGGAGAAAGATGGGGCATCTGAGTGCTAATAGCCAGCTTTGCATGTCATTTCCTTATTACACTTGTCATCTAGCCGCCTCTCAGTCATCGCCAAGATACACATAGTTTGCTTGCGAGTATACATTTATGGCATTATAGTAATCTGTTTATTTCCCTTAAGCGGTTGGAGAGTTTTTGGCAACAATTATCGATTCAGTAGAAAGTTTCCATAGAACAACTGGTTCGTATTGCAAAAAATAAATAAAAGTGACGCCAAATAAAGTTTGGGGCTGGCGGGTGAAGGGGAGGGAGAGCAAAGGAAGAGGGTAGGTGTTGGTGGTGGGGGGGGGTTTCTTGATACTGTTGCATGGTAAGCTTTGATACTGCTGTAACTGGCGGTTACGCCTAAACACGAGTGAATAGACCACCGACGGGTGGGCCGATCGGTCGGTACCCGCCTGTAAAAAGTGTGTCCAAAATACTGCGGCTCTACCCCGAGGAACCTGTCGCGTCAATCGCGCCAAACTACTCCTGACTCGAACATGTTCGTTGGTCTGGTCGCTACATGCTCGTGGTCGTGTGCGTAATCGATAAGGCGCGTTCTCCCTGTTTGGTTACTGCCGCGCATGAATAGCGCGGATCTAGGTTAGTGTGTAAGAGTCAAAGGTGGGGCGGTTTCTTTCGTCATTGTCTCCACCCCAACCCTCACGACTGAGGAGGGGGTGAAAGAGGGACACGGATGTTGGAATACAACTACGTGACACGTAATTCAGGTTCAGCAGCCATAAACGATACGTTTGCGTCGTCTCACGTAACTGCGTAGTTTGCACCGGGTGAGGTTGGGGAATATTTAGCTAGCAGCGGCGAGGTTTTGACACTCTCTTTGAAACTAAGCGAGATCCCGCGAGCTCATGCGCTTTAATACTCTGTACACATCCGCTGTCTGGCCTGCCGCTCGTAAATGTGACGCAACCAACATTGCCTTTCTCAGCCAACATTTTCTTGTGGTCAACTTTTCTAAGGCAATCATCTCTTTTGCGAAAAGAAAAATCTCAGTCCCGAGTATGCAAAGGTCGGGTGCGCTTGTTAAGTGTGCTGCCCATGATAGCTCGAAACCGAAAGTGTTTGCGTTCTCTCCATCACGCGGATTTTGCGTTGAATCTAAAGTTAACCGTGACATCAGAGCAAAAGGGATTGCTTCTCTGGTAATGTTCTACTCATTGTGCAAGGTTACATAAAACACGCCCCAAGGGTTAGGGGTAAGTACCCCCTCGTCAGCGAACTCCGGGGATTTTTGCCTTCGACTTTCACAAACAGGATCATATTCAGGGGTCACTGGATGTGACGTCAGAGTGTGACATTTACTCTGTCATAATGATGTCTCCGCCGTTATACGAAACTTTTTATGTCGCATTTAAAATGATTATCGTATATCGTCAGGTGTAACCGTACCTTTCTTCACTCAGCCTACTAAGGATAGAGGGCAAAGAACCATGTGATGCCAGTGTCTTCATTCTTTGAGAAGTGAGAAATCAGAAACAAGCAGTCGTTTATTTTTCACAAAGTGAACGCATCCTGCGCACATTTGAATGTATGCGCGTGTGGTACGAACATGCAACACACCCCCTCCACCTTTTTTGTTTTGTTTTGACAAAAAGCTAAGTTTTAAGCTGGGAGGGGAATCACATATTACAGTCTTGCACTTTGTAGTGACGGTGTGATTGTATGGAACTGAACCTTTCCTTGGTTGTAACTGAGTAGAGCCACGTCACATGTACGGCTTACAGGGCAGGGTATATCTTTATTTCCTGTGATCGCTGTCGGAAAAAATTCGGATGCGTGATATTTGCATTAATTATGACATAAACAACGAACTCGTTCCATGAAGGTCTGTTGTTGCCCGGTGAGGTTAAAACAGGTCAAGGCCAAAGGTTTGACCGTCTGGTTTTCGCGAGTCACCTCTTTATCAACGAAAGTGTTGAAACAAGCAACAGTTTTAACCATTTGTGTGATAAATACAAGGATGAATAAAAATCCTGTTAGTCACGCCGTTTCCATTAGATCAAGTTCGGTAAGTTCACCCGCTTCGTTGTTGTCGTACAAGCAGACGACAGCAGTCTGCGCGCGCAGCCTTCACTCGTGCTTCACGCATGCTTGACGCTTTTGTTGAGTGTTAGATCGCACGCTGGCGACCTATTCCTCAAGGCTGCTTGTATCATCAGTTCCACTGCGGCAGGTGTTTAGGTCAGGATTATTTTGAACGATTAGTACGAAATTGTAAAAGGCCGCCTAGGTAACAAGTCTGCAGATTACATTTTCAGATATATGTCGTGCATAAAAAAAAATGGCGCAGATCTGCAAGCTTGTGATTAGAATTATTTCGTGGGGTATTGTAGATAAAATGTCTTGCCTGTGTTTAGTGGTTTATTTTTTTCTGAAATTTCTATTTTAAAAACCAGTTAGAAGAAACACCAGGCGTGGGCACGCAGTGAGATCAAGGAACTAGAGGTGTGCGAGTCAGAGAGTGGCTTGTAAAGGTAGCGCTACCACATTTGGCGGCACGCAGTGGCTGGCAAACGATATACCGGCCTGACTTACAGTCAGTCCTGCGTTCCCTTGATCAAGTAGTAAATAGTGTACCACCACCACCACCGGCCTTGTCGTGGTTGGCAGCTGAGCAGAGCCAAAGGCTGTAGCTCTGCAGGTATTGCATCAGCTGTAGTCTTTGGCTTTTTCAGCTTGGCAGCAAAAATAACTAGCGCAGACTGTTACCGCATGGCGAATAGGAAAATGTCTGCAGCCATATCCCCCCCCCCCCACATCCTCCTTCAAACCCATTCATGCTGGCGCATCAACCCACCCACACTTTGACTTAGTGGGTTTGTCGTGGTATCCACTCAATCCTTAGTTGACCTTGCGGTTGTCTTGTAGAGGGTAAATGAAACGTGCGCGTTTGTGTGTATGTGGAGGAAAGCAGCAGGGAAGGCAAAGTTAACATAATTTGATTGATAGGAGGTAGTTGTTAGAATATTGGGACATAAGAAACATGGGTTCTCTAAAATGATTGTTACACATGGTTAACTTCTATGATGGGGCATGCACTAGTTTTACAAGTACAATGATGAATACATGCTCAGACTCATTTGCCTAGGAGCTCTGCATGTGCATCCTGCCCTCACACACACAGAAGCAAGTCTTTCAATAATTATTTCAGATCAGATCATCCTCCAATTTAATGCAACAGGAACATGCTTGTTTATAAAGTGTGAAATATTTATTTTTAGAATTCTGACAGGATGTTTAAGAACTACATGATGCTGGCAAGGGCAAGTGTGAATACACAGAGATGTGCCAGCAGCAAGGGGAAATAAGCATGCTTTGCACAGGATTTGAGCGGGGGAATATGCATGCAGTTTGGAAAGTGTTCACAAATGTTTCTAAATAACAACTGTCAAGGCCTTTCATTGGCTTGTGCTTAGGCTTACCTGAACCAGGGTATGCCATCAGCAGCAAAGATGGGGTAGAAATGCTATTTGATGTGGCACATATGTTTGTGCAAATCAGTATTCGTGTATTTGAGATTTTTTTTGTGCTTGTCATTTTGTATACGTGCTAATCGTTTTTGTAGGTAACCAAGATGTCAGACCACACCATGTCATTCCTTGCCAATGGTAACGGTGAGAGCCACACCACAAATGGCCATTCACACCTTGTAGTCAATGGTGTCTCTATGACCAATGGAAAGTCCTCTTCCCCACCAACATCTTCCAACTTCGCTTTGCCTCTGCGACGAAACAAGGGTCAAGCAGGGGATGATGAGGAGGAAGGTCTAAATTTCAAGGCACCAGATCATCACAAAGACCTGCTGGCAGCCATGTTATCTCTGCAACGTGAACATCAGTTTTGTGATGCTACATTGAGGGTTGGAGAGAGGGAGGTATGTGCCAATGTCCTTGCATGACTCTCGTGTACTTTGTTTTCAAAATGATAGAATCACAGACCTTGTTTTATGCATCTATTAAAAAAGCAAGTTAGCTTGAAGAACTGAACAGATTAAATAAGTGTTTAAAAATTTGTGATCAATTGCAATTCAGCCATCAGTTTCAATGTGCGATCATATTTTATTGTGTGTGTGATGCATCAGGCTTGTTAAATAGTGTGAGGCATTTTCTCTCCTCAGCAACAGAATTGTCTTTCGGGTAAGAAAATCTGTAAAAGGCTACATATTTTTGTAACAGTGTGGCAGTTCTTTTACCATCTAAGTGTGTATTGTTGATGCCCAGGTTTTAATTTTTTGGTTGTGTACAATAGATCTGCATGAGTGTTGATGTGACATAGGCCAGGATATCTTGGGCTGCAGGAAACTGTTTATAGACATGAGCAGCATGACAACATGGAAAGAAAAAAGTCTTTTTTATTATTATTTGATCACTGAAAGAAATTTACAACTGTATATATGGTTTTTACTGTATGCACATTCTGTAAGTGCACTTGATGTTAGTGTTGACAAAAGCTACACCTTGCAGCTGCCAGTCCACCGTGCAGTGCTAGCTGCAGCCTCACCTGTGCTGTTTGAGCTGTTCTCTCGTGCGGGGGACCTGCATCACACGGGCGCCATGTATAAACTGAAACATATCAGCTTCCAGACATTCAAATATATCCTTGACTACATGTACACTGGCAGGTATAATCCTTTTGTATTTTTTTTTTCTTTTTGTGATGAGTGTCATAGGGTGTAGGCTTTTAGCTGAATTGGATGGATAACAAAAGGTGGCTAGATCATTCGCTCCTTTCTGACTTTCACCATCCCAATCCCCTACCCTGCTCAATGACGTTTTTCTCATCCTAACTTCTTGCAAGTAAATCTTATTACCATGTCATTGCATTGCTAGCTGACAAAGGTTGGACGGCTTTGGTAATTTGTACAACAACAAAAAAATGGTTCCTGGGACTTGGTGGCAGGGATTTGATTTTTATGACCCCTTTGCTAGGGAGAATCCTCAGTGTGATATGTATATGCAAATATAGATAGACATATACCGATAAATGCACATATACTTTCGTATTTGTACTTAAAAGCAGCACTTTTTTAAATGTCTTAGTTACGTGCATTTGTTTCAAGTTTTTATTATTATTTTCAAATTAAAAGGCCACTTCCGTCCAACTCAGTCTTCATCATTAAGGAACCAACTTTCATCATAGTATATCTGTGCTAGCCATATGTTCCCATGCCTTCTAAGGAATCAGTTGTGCAAAAAAAAAATGGCTTCTCTAATTGTCTAATACACATTCTTGCATTTTTTTTTCCATTTTGTTTTCTGCCCATCTAGCCCCCTTAGTGGCATCATTGTGCTGTGCAATGTCTTAGTCCCCTGGTTTTATACCCTTTCCTTCTAGTCCCGTTGCAATTGAGCCATACTAAAATTTTCATTATTTCCCTCTGGTAGTCTTTCTCCTGTGACATAAAGACCCTGCCCTGCCCCGCCCCGCCCCCATCTGCTGTGGACAGCAAGCAATGTGTTGGCTTTGTTGCAGGCTGCACGTGACGGCTGAGGAGGTAGGAGATGTGTACAAAACGGCCAGGGCTCTGCGCGTGGAGCAGGTGGCCCGCGCCTGCTCCACATTCCTGGCTTCTCGCCTCACTCCTGCCAACTGTCTAGGTATCAGCCCAACATCCTACTGTTGATGAGTAGTTCATTGGGTGCACTCTAGCTAGGCTGGTGTAATTTTGTTCTCAACCATGCCAGAGGGGTTGTAGAGCTAAAAGTTAGCCAGACAGCAGTGAGCTGCCCTCACTCCCACTGAGAGAGTAGATGTGTTCCAAACATTTGAAAGCATTGTTAAAGTGTCTAAAAAAAATTTTTTTTTAGTAGAGTGGTTCAGGAAAGTAAAACCTGACATGAAAATTAGGTCTCCCGAAACTTAGCATTTAAGTCATAAAATGGAGTTTAAACTTAGATAGAGGTAAAGAACCCAGATCAGAACCATTGTGTTAATCTGAAATTGCACAGTGACTTGGGATGTACAGAGTAGAATTATACAGGTAGTGTCAAAGAGAATTTTTTTAAACCTACTTGGGGATTTAAATGGGTGGGATTGGGAAGGACAAGGTGGCTTCAGGAACAGGCTAAATTCTTGCCAACATTGCCAGCCATAGTTCCCAACACAGTGGAACTTCAGGCTGCTCTTCTAAACTCTTCATTGCAGTGGCTTTGGTTTCTTTTTAATTTAGTTTTGTGAATCTTGTTACAGGTGTGCGCAAGTGTGCTTGTGAGGATGAAGAGTTCCGTGGCCTGGTTGATGACTTTATTCAAAGAAATATTGACAAGATCATCAACAACAAGCATTTTTACGGATTACCTGACCTCAAAGTGGAAATAATAGGTATTTTGTATTCTGCACTTTATGATATTTTATTTTTTTTTAAATATATTTTCCACCAAAGATATATGTAGCTAAGTTTTCCTACCGTTTATAAAGAGAATTTCACATGCAGCAAAATTTGGATCCCATCGTTAAGTGATCATCTTTTCTACCACAACTTAGCTGTTGTGCTTCTGTACTGTATGTTGTTGACATTAAACATTACTGCTTTCTTTGCAGGAGCTGAGGAGGCCTTGGAACGTGGTGGGAGTGAGCGCCAGTTGTTTAATCTGGTGCTGGAGTGGGCACGAACCAATGTTGATGAGTCAAAACCCAAGGTGGAATTGCTGACTGAGGAGGTGAGATTAAATTTAAAAAGTATATGCTTCAATGCTGTGCATTCACATTTGCTTATAAGACAGGTGGGAGAATGAGGGAAAGAAAAGAGACTTGAGAATCTGACACCACTTGGTCTGACAGGTGAATGTGCTCTACCTGAACACTGAGAACCATCTTCAGGATTGCAAGGAGGTCAATGATTCTACAATCTCTGAAGACGATATGGTGTCTGACTACAAGAAGCATTCTCGCAGAAGGGTGAGGTTTTGACACTTTTTAGTGGCTTTAGTTGTACAAGTGTGTACAAAAATCAGAATAACCAAGAGAGGAAAAGATTAGGAAATAGATTTCCGCTGTCTTGCTGAGGAATACTACACAAAGGGAGAAAGGTTTGTAATTCTGTTTTTCTTACTATTGATTGCCTGTATTGTTCTCTTCTTCACAGAGTGTCCGTAAACAAAGCCCTGACAGTGGAGAGCACAGTCAGATTATGAATGGTGGCAAAGCCCTTCCCTTCCACAAGTTTAGCATCAGTCCAGAACGTTCTCCAGCAGATAATGAGTGGTCTGTCATTGCTATCTCAAAACAGGGTGGTGAGTGTTGCATTGTGTAACATGGACAGGCCACATTCAAAATGAAACATAAATGGCCTAAATAAAGTTAGTGGAAGTTTTTGGAGTGGTAAAATGTGATTAGAGTTTTGAGGAGGTGCATATCATGTTCTGTCAGCTTTCATATAGGTCAGGCATTGCAAGTAGCACTATTGTATTTTTATAATTTTTTTGCTGTGGACTTTTTCTGTTGTGTCTCATTTACTCATCTAATTGTTTTTCTATGCAAGAGTACACTTTCTTTACTGGCTGTCGCTGGTACTTATATATTTGTGACTGATTTAGTTCTTTCTTCACAGAAAGTTCTTATGTGGGCCTGGCAGTCCTGTTTGGCAAGACCATGACTATTTCTCTACACCTGCGACACCATGCCACACCCACCATTCCACAGGCAGGTGTGAAGTTGGCTGCTCAAGTTTTAGACAGAGGGGACCAAGCAGTCACGTTGAAGCCTTTGGAGACCATGGCAACATCACGCTGTGCTTTTGGAGCGTGTCTGTGGAATGATAGCATTGTGGTGTTTGGTATGTGGTCATTGTTGTTCTCTGAGCTGGCTTCTGGCATAACTAGATTTTCTATCACTGCAGGTATTAACCTACAATGACAATGACCAGCTTTCAGTTTGAACAGGGGAAGATGCTTTAATCACAAAAGTAAACGTTATAAAATAGCAAGTAAAAATTATTAGCAAATGAAAATATAATGGGCAAGTGACATATATGTATATAAATAACAAACAGCATACTTACATCAAGGATGTATGTAATCTCCTATTTTTGTTCTCGAAGCTTCTCCTACCCTTCCAAGGCAGTTTGATGCCGCTACAGTTAGTACCTGTCACCAACACAGTGAAAGTCCTGGGTTTAGGTCTCATCTTGGGCATACTGTTCTTTCTATGAATTAAGTAGTGAGACTTAGATGATCTAATTTCTTGCATACTGTACACATTGATATGTTTGATGTCATAAACAGGGGCAGTGGGTTGTGAAGTTTCTTCCCAGACATAAACTGTCTGCCTTATGCTTGTCTGCAGGTGGTTATGATCGTGGCCAATGCCTTGTCTCAGTAGAAGCTTACAGCATAAAAGATGACCGCTGGTCACAACTGCCAAGCATGAAGAATCCTAGAGCTCGCTTTGGGGCAGCAGCTATTGGAGATCGTTTGTATGCCATAGGAGGCTCAGATGGAACACAAGATCTGGATTCCGTACATTGTCTTGACTTCTCAGCCAATAAATGGAAAGCCATTGCATCCCTTAACGTACCCAGATCTTCAGTAGGTAGGTAACTTTTTCATCAGGGAAACTTTGCAGCACACTAGAAAAGATTTCAGAACTCAGCAAAATGGAATACATCTGATTTGTGCCAAGACTAACATTGTTCTGTCATGTGCGCACATTTAATAAGCAAAGGCAAAGGTTAGGCAAGAAAAGGTTGATCTGTGAAACAAAATAGTTGTTTCAAGATCATTATTTGTGACCTGCTACCATGAAATGAGTCCCAAGTTGCACAGAGCAGTTTTGTAGCAGAGGCCCAGAAAGGTGATTAGGGTGAACATTGTACCATTGGACACTTCAAACCTTTATAACTCAATTATAGGACTAAGAGAACAACTTAAGTATCAAAAGAAATATCAAAACCTGTACATTTGAACATTTTACAATTTACGAAATCTCGATTGTTCAACTTGAGACTCATTCTGTGGTGGTGGGTCACATTTTCCTTCATTCTCTTGTGCATATTCTACAAATGTGCCTTTCAGAATTTCCAGTTCAGGTCATCTGTAATGTGCATGCAGTTAGTGATGGTTGTAGCTTTGTTTATTACACCATTTCCACAGATTTGGCTATTCTCATGTGTGTGGTTGCATGCAGGTGCTGCTGAGCTGAATGGACAACTGTACTGTGTTGGAGGCAGTGAGGGGCAGAGACGTCTGGCATCCTGTGAGATGTATGATTTGAATAAAGGAACCTGGACTTTCTTTGCATCACTTAACATAGGTGGGTTAGGGTTAGTTTGTGCTCAGAATCTTGGTGGGTTCATTGTTAGTTTGTCATAGTTTCAGATTAGAAAAATAAGTTGTCTTAGATCAGGCAGTTGATTTATTTATCTTGCAGCTCGTTACCAAGCTGCTGTAAGTACCTTTACTGGAGGTCTTGTGGCTGTTGGAGGAACAGATTCATGGAACTGTCTGTCCTCTGTGGAAATCTACAACCTTGGCACCAACACTTGGACCATTGTTTCCCCACTAAATAGCGCACGGCGAGGGGCAGGGATTGCTGTTTTTGGGGGTGAGTATTCTGTGTATGTTTCATGCAGGGCTCTTCCTGCTTTTCCTTCTGAAATCAAAAAGCTTTACATATGCATCAGAACCTGCAGAATTGTATGTAAAAAAAAAAAGTTTTGGTCAATTGGTGAAAATTGTGTCACAGTGTGAGATGTCTGAACTACCCTAGCAGCCTGTTGTTCTTTGCAGACAAACTCTGGGTCATTGGAGGAAGTGATGGTGTCAGTTCTTTGCGAACAACAGAATTCTATGATGAGGACTCTGAGACCTGGACATATGGGCCTCAGCTGAATGTTCCCCGTGCCAACGTGTCTGCTGTGAGCCTGCAGGGCAGCCTATATGCCATTGGAGGGTTTTCTGGCAAAAAATTCCTTAACACCATGGAAGTACTCTGTGAAGACAAGCACCAGTGGTGTGGGTTCTTGCCTCTAAAAAAGCAGAATGGCCAAGCTGGTGCAGAGGCAGTAAAAGACGACAGAAAAGGTGTGTGTGCACTATCTTTACTTTTCGCTTCATTGTCTAGGTGGAGAAGGTAGAAGTTACCCCCAAATCTGTTCAGGTTCTTGGGGAGGGAGATGTTAGAGACCTCGCTTTTCTTGGGATCATCTTTACATGAGGGCTGTGCCCATCTCCTCTGCATCGCTGCCTTACCTTTCCCAACCCTCTGAGAAGTTAGGTATGGGGGAAGTTTGGTAATCAGGGCTTCTGCTTATGCAAAAAATTGCATACAGTACGCATTAAAAGTTCAGAGGACCCCTTCAATTTTCTTCAATGGGGTCCCAGGGGACCCCTTCAAATTTGGGCAAAGAACAGATACAAAATTGGGTAAGTGTAGTGTCTGACATCATGGCCCAATCTATTGTTGTAGTCTGCTACAAGGTGAGTTGCTTCCCTTGCACTGAGTTTTTTCCCACTTACCATTAACCTATTTCCTAGATGTCGTTGACAGTGTGGTTAAAATCATCGTCTCAGAAACGGAAAGAAAGTGGGCACCCCAAGTACAGTGAGCATAAGCTCATCACAGATGCTTGCACAGACTTCATGGCACAGAAATCTCGCAGTTTCTGACTAGACATTAGAGTGCTTTGTGTGCCTGAAAGGCAGTTGAACAAAGTAGTTGATTTGTTTTTTGTTTTGGTTTTGGTTTTTTTTCACATTGTAAAGGGACCCCTTACAGTTAGCCTGGGATCCCATAGATCTGAAGAACGGGTCCCTGGAATCCCAAAGAATTTAGCCTTAGCAGAAGCCCTGAATCAGGCATTAAGCCAGCACGCTCTAACCACTTGGCTATCTGCTTCCCTAATTAACCTCTGCAGTAGAGTTAATCCATGTCAACCATGTCTTTGTGGTCTGGAATGTTTTGTCCTTATTGGTTCGCACATTAACCTTCTAAGAAGGTTTAAAGCATCAGCTTAAGATCTGCATCTTTCATGAGTATATAACTGGTGGTCTTCTATTCACACAATCTTTTCTCCCCCCCCAACTTTTTGATTCTATACGTTGCACAATGTGCTACTGTGTTTGTTTCTTTTGCTCTTACTGCTGTAAAGGGAAATGCAATGGAATGGCCAGCTTAAGAACATCAAAAGCACCAGAATACATTTGCAATATCTGCACACCTGGGTCATTTTTTTAAGCACACTTTACTGGTACAGTTGTTATCACAGTAATTTAGATATTTTTTTATGCTTTCAGATGTTAAGTGCCAGCAGAATGGTGACATTTCTGGTACAGAGTCATGAAGCAGGTGAATCTGCCACTAACAGTGGCACTAGAATTTTTACATCGATCACCTATCAGGTCTTGTGCACCTAGCACCAGGATGTCAAATGCAAGGGAAAAAAAAATCAAAAATGGAGATGTGGACTGGCGACAATGACCCTAACAGTAAACCGCATTTTTTGTGAACACTGAAGGCAAAGACATTGGACTTTTGGTTGCACAAAATCCAGCAGAATATTTGCAAAGCTGCCATTATGGATCCTCTGTGCATGTGTATGGGTGCAGATGTGTGGATGAACGAATGTGTGAGCGCAAAAAACAGTGGTATAAGAGTGATATAATACTAGTTCTTGCATGACAGATTTTTGTTTACAGAAAGCTGTTTATCAGATGAAATATTTCTCTGGTAATTTTATTTTTCAGTCTCTTGCATGCTGCAAGTGGATTTCTACCTGTTGCATGAAATTTTACACATGCCAGGGAGAGTTAGTCTTTGCTCATTTATTTTTTTAAAAAAATGTTTAAATGTAAAACTTGTCATTTCTCTGTGCTAACTTTATATTTTCCCAAGGAAGTAGAAAGACTTGACTGTTTTCTGCTCAGACTACTCTAAATTACTCACTTCAGCCAGATCTCTGAGCTACAATCTATTATGTTAGGATTTAGACACAGTGAAGTCCTGTAATAAAGAGGGGAAACCAATGAGGTTGGATTATAACTATTTTAACCATCGCTTCATAACCCTTGTGATAACAGTGACATGGAATGCTTAGATACAGTGCACACCATGCCAAGATGTTCAAAACATAAGCACCCTGAGGTGCACATAAAAAAAAATGTCAAGGTATATGTAAGGTCATCGTTAAGGGTATTTTGTTCAAGAGTAAGTGTAGTTGGACACATTTTATGATCTCCAGTCATCACAAATATATCTTGGGGAACTGCAGTTGTTTAAAATACAAACCTCTGCAATGGATCACATTAACATACTAACTGTTAAATATATAGCCAGATGTTTTATGGTTTATCTGCAGAATAGATCCTATTATTACATTCACAACACCAGCAACTTTTGCCATCATTTCAAGTGGTGAACTGAATATATTAAGGCTTAGTGGATTCTTTGTGTGTGTGTGTTGGGAAATTTTGTTTTCTATTATTATTTTTTTAACTTTCAGCGGTATGCTTTATTCTTTGAAAATGTTTGCCTCTGTGTGATTGCTTTAGGTGCAATTCATGTTGGGCATTATTTCTGGCTTTGTGTATTTATATTCCCAAGCGTAAGAAAATATCTGTTGTAATGCATGTAATAAAAATGAAAACATCACATTAAAGCAGCTCACAGCAGTATTCTAGTTTACATTTATTGCAACTTTATCATTTAGAAAACATGGAAATTTACAAGCTAGTGCCCCCCCTTTTTTTTGTCAAAGTTCTCAGAAAAGGAAATGATTAAAAAAAATGCTCTTGGTTGTCTGAAATGATAGCTAGTCAAAAAGTGCCCTTGCTAGATTGAAACATTTGCTTCCTTTTGGGAGAGTGAGTGCACAAAGCATGTTTGCTATAGTATCATTTGTTTGCCAACACTCCTGCTTCTTAAATGAGGGAATGTCAGTTCATTTGTAGTCTTTTGTGTACAGCACATTGAGGAAATGCACTCTAGAAATTCAATTGTTCTTTGAAGTTGCTGTGAAATTTCACCTGTATTTTTAAGAGAAATGAACTTGCAAGCACAAGCACTGTCAGTTTATTAGGTTGAGCATTTACATGTATGGCATATTGAAAAAAACTGTCCTGTTGCTCATGCACAAAGTCTGCATGTGATACACCAGTTAAGTTCTATAGCAACTCTGCATTTTCTAGTGTTAAGTACTGTGACTTTGTAACCATGCTAGGATAATGGGATCACATCAGTTTTCTGATTTCAGTTTTTCATCTTAAATCAATAGTTAGATGCAAGCCATAAGCATTTGATGCTATTAAAAGCCCATCTAGTTTAAACTATTAGTCACCCAGTTATGAAGTACTCAGTAACCTGGGAAGGTTAATGGAACTGTGTTTTATACAGTTCAGAACATGGTAGCATGGAAGTGCAATCTGAAATGAAAAATGAATGTGCTTTGAACATTTTAGTAGTGGTTGTAAGGTTATGAATAATAATGATTTTACCTCAGCAGTTGTCAATACTAGCAGTCTAAGGCTTAACATACAAATGATTATCACCATCTTGAAAGGTTTGTCACTCAGTGTTCATTTATGTTTGATCTGCATGGTCCTAGGAAACGAACCCATGTCCTTACAGGATATAAATTACCATTCATATTCAAAATGCTATGGCATTTTTATTTCCATTATCTTTTGTTGTAATTGATATTAATTATGAAAGAAGATATTTGATAGTTCCAACATAAAGGGAGGAAAGTCCTCTCCATTGCATTTTGTAGCATAAAATTTTGTGTGTGGATGTGAGGAAGGCTTTTCCTTGACGTGCAGCTAGTAGTGAATAGTTAACTGGGTGTTATGACTTGTTTGCCTTCTGAGGTAGAAGGATTTTTTTTTCTATAACACTTTTTCTGGTCACTGATGATGGTCAAGAGGCTGTAATTCTAAACTGATGGGAAGCGACCTGATTTTCTTGCCAGTCCTTCCATGTAGCCAGTTTCTCCAGAGTCATGTAAATGAATTGGTGTGCTCACATGCCCAGCCCTTTGACCCATTGGAAAGTGTTCCCCTTGAGTGTTCTACACTTTACCAGTTTTTTTCCATGATGCTCTAATGGAAATTGTAATTGAATGGCAGCCTTTTAAGTAAATAAAAAACATTGCACAAATTGATGACTGGAAGTGTTTATGGTTGCATGTTAAGATATACCATTTCTTTCACAACCATGTTTGTGCTGAAATGTACAAAGTGCTCTTAAGGCCTACAATATATGAACACTTCATGAATCTAATGATGTAGAAATATTTCCTCAAACACTGCAGCCATTTACATCCCAATGTCTTTATGATGGGGACAGCACACAAGTCATAGACAACACATGTCCTTTATGACAACAAATTACTGAGATTTGTACCTGGGCTTACACTACCATAGTGTGCGGGAGCTTGTATTTAAAGGTAGGGCAACAACATTTACGTAACTCAAATCAATACATGAAAATGACTGGAAACCAAAAATCGCACCTCAATGACGACTCTCAACCTCTCCGTCGTTCAATCTATATAAACAAATGTTACTCCAGTTGTTCCAAAATTTTCACTTACGGTGGGTGATGTCCAGGGATGTTCACATATACACTTCCTTGAAAAACTTTCATAAACTGGGGCCGCTGGGGTTGACGAGGTCAGCACGCCAGTCTGTCGACCGTACCGTGTCCGTATCCGAGAGCCGCGAGTGTCGACTAGGCTGACACACCTTTTGACGATGATACACACTTGCAGACTCCCGAACAGTAGGTGCTGACTAGGCAGACACACCTGACTGTCGACGATACATTTCAGTGTCCCAGAACCGCTTCCTTGGTCTCTTTCACTCAAAAAAATTTACTACAGTCTCTCTTCTTCGACAACTGGTGTGGGAATAAATCACACTCAGTCTTTTCCCCAACTACAGAGGTTCAGTTTGCTCACTCATGCATGCTTTTCTTAAAACGTCACTTCCACGCATTCCAACTAGTACACAGATAAGGGCGATAATCTCTGCCTCCCAGCAGACAAGGGCGACAGCCCTCCCCCATTCCTCACACTTTATTCAACAAATGTAAGTCACACAATTACAGCTTTCAGTTTAAATTCTCTTGTAAAACAGATGGAAATGACAGCTTCTAACATCTTTTTATGCTGTTATATTCTTCTCTTGGCATTCAGCACTGCCTTTACCATCAGTTATTTCTTCTGGCTGATTGTGCTCCTGGAGAATCAATCCTGTACATAGCTTTTCAGCAGTCATCTGAGACTTGTTCTGGTGCAAATTGTCAATAATGCTCTCCAAGTTCCAGTGTTTTCTAAGAAGAGCATGCGACAACTCAAAGTGACCGTACCGTAGTCGACGTATGCCTGTGCAGACAGCAGTAGACCGAAGCTGAAGCCCTATGTCATGAATGACATTTTTGAAGTAATCACAAAACTCATTTATGCTGGTAATTTCTGCAAAAGAGGGAGAAAAAATGCCTCAATGAAGAGAAAATTAAACTGGTTCCTGGAATTATAAGATACTAATTTTTGTACAGACAGGTTAATTTTATAGGCAGGCCAACATCCAATTATCTAGAGTTTTATGAAGAGTCTGAAGTCCTAAAAAACGGTTTTCCAGGGCTAGAAAATTGAGTGTTGTAGTGATTGACTGTCCATAAGGTCTCAAAAAGTCTGGGAAATCTGGATAAAGGTGAAATAGTGAATAGTTTTCCTGCATGTGAAATAAAAAGGCAAATCCCTTGTCCAAACAAAATTTTCAATGGCATAGGGTATTTAGCTCAAAGTTCAGCTGCTCAACTAGTTGCCTTAATAACAGTCTTGTGTTTACCTGGCACTTTAGTCCACCAAACATTTGACATTTTACTTTTTTACTGGTATCTGATGTGCAAATTTAACAATATGCTTCCTAATGTAGTCTGTATTTTGGTACACTAACATGTTGATTATGAAAACCTAGATGAGCTCAGCAATAGCAACTCTTCATACAGTTTCTTCTTCTCTTAACTGGTAATAATCAGACCAAGAGCAAGCATGGTGGGACTATCAGCGGCAAGGTGAATGTGTCTTCAGACAACTTGTTTAGCAACTTACTGAGGAAATCCTAGTAAATATTGACAGAATGTTTGAAATGTTTTTGGTTTGGGGCATGTTCTCATCACTAAAGACAAGAGGAGGTAAAAATAAATATTACTGCAAAGAATCACTACAAACGCTTGCATAATTATCTACTCACAATGTCATTCAGTACATGTATGTCACTGTTTATTGAGTAAGCAGTTTCTCTAGTAAGAAACCTTGCTGCATGTGTAGCCACTGATGTGTGTTGTACTACTTTACCCACTCAGGGCACCTTTCTACCTAGCAGTAATGCCACAAATGTATATCCCCTGGACAGCTGGCAGACTATTTGTTTCACTTAACTGCTAGAACGAGGCTCCATACCAGTAAGCTTACGGTTTATTCGCATTTCAGATTAACTACTAAAATGAGACATTAAACAACATAGCTTCCGGTTTATTCACATTCTTTGTTATGGGTCGCCGAGACTAACTGCGGATCACTTCGCAAGAAGCCAAGAGTGAATCTCAGCATACAG
The DNA here is from genome assembly GCF_003073045.1 of Pomacea canaliculata. Taxonomy (NCBI): domain Eukaryota; kingdom Metazoa; phylum Mollusca; class Gastropoda; order Architaenioglossa; family Ampullariidae; genus Pomacea; species Pomacea canaliculata. Next base: position 3,641,795 of record NC_037600.1, read on the forward strand.
ACATCAGTCCATAAATACACGTCCATGGCAATGCTAATGACACCTTCTGCTCTACTAATAAACTTACTGGAGCGATATGCATACATTCCTCCATATTAAACTCATTTGCCAATGAACTTCAATAGATTTTTATGCCTTCTGAATGATGGAGGGGGATTGAAAACAAATTGATTCATCCCATTCATGCAAACATTCTCTGTGGCTGCCATTTTTACACTTCCCACAATGCAGCTTACAGACAATGCAGCTTACAGGATGAAGGCTGCAGAATGCTGTGAACAAATTAGGTATGCTAATGACCCATTTTACTCTCACTGGGTGGTAAGGGCGAATTTTTCAGACACAGCAGGCCTTCAACCCTAGACCTAATCCACAGCCAAGAGTAACTACTACCTGGCTCTCAAAGCAGTATTACTCAACCATAATTATCTTGCCTTCAGTCTTGAAACAGAAAGTGGACTCACCCAAAGTAAAATCTGGAAGCTGAAATTCCACACACTTGGTGCTGTATAGAATGGGTGGTGACTGGCTATTTTCAGGGCGTAGCAAGCCTGAGGCACTTAGCTCATAGGCCTCTTGACTCTGAAGGTCAATGCCAGCATACCTGAGATGATAAAAGAAGCAAGGATAGATGGTGGGTGGACTGGTTGGTGATCTTCACATGCAATTATAACACATGAAAGGAATTTCTGAATTTTCTTGTCTGGCTTTCATGTCAGAATTAATGTATATGGAATTTTCGCAACATGCAGTTTGGTTCTGAACCCAACAGCATGGTACACATTGCAGTTCTAAGACTAACAAGCAGTATGATTCTAACAAACATACTAAGTTCCCAAATGGAAATATATGATCATATTAGAAATGGATTAAAATTATGATTACAAATTTAATTTGTTGAAACTCTCCTTTATGTTATGTGCATGCATATGACATTACCATTCACAGTTGGCACAAAAAAAAACCACGGTTGAGCATTTTCATCTATCAGCTTTAAAAGAAATCATTCTAATAACTTGGAATACAACATTGGTTTTTATGTTTATCAGTATACAAATGTTTGGCCCATTTTTAGAATGTCTTGTCAGTCTCTGGCATTTCTGATTAGTACATTTGTGACAATGGTGGGGGTTTAATCATCACCCTGATATGTTCCATGATCTTAGTTTGATAACAGAGGCTTTGAACAAGATTATCATCTTGTATAGAGTAGCACAATGCCCAGCAACAGACGTATATTGGTGCTAATAACATAAGTAAGCAACATGCAAGTATCCACCAAAGAAACTGTTTCTTAATGGCTAAATATTAGCTTACTTCAGCATTCGTATCTTTGAAGTAGACTGGATGGCAGCACACACTCTGTCAACTCTGGAGCGGGTGATGTGTCCTGAACAAACATTATGACCAGTCCTGCATTATTCCGTTATGTGCAAGATGCCTTTTCTACAACTCTGCTGACAAATCTTTAAAGCTATCAGGAAAGAATAGGTATAGCAAAGCAGAAAATAAAAGGCACTTAATGATTCTATAACACATCTTCGATCATGGTCATAAAAAAAAGAGTCGCATAGCATCTTGACCATAAAGACCATGAGGGTCACCAGGTTTAGGGCATGGCTCATGGAAGGCAGAGCCCACCCTTTCACCACCCAGGTACCCATAATATAGGTGGGATGGGAAGATTTTCAGATACAGGCATGTACAAGCCTTGAACCAACACCCTTCTCCTCCACAATCAAGTACACCAGTGATTTGGCCACAGCACCTACCTTAATAAAGCATCACCAAAAAAAAAAAAAACAAAAAAAACAAAAAAAACAAAACAAAACAAAAACACACGTACTTCATACACAATGTGCAAGGTCAAATCAGCTTGCAACAGAGGGGGGAAAAGCTTAGCTAAAACAGAATATCTTTTTTATATTCAAGAACGACATTGATAGAAAAATATCACAAAAATACAGCACTTACTGTAGCTTGTTCTTTCAGTGATTTTGCCTTTGGGGGAAAAGTTGGTAGTTGCAAGTCCAAACCTGCCCCTCACGTGATAAACCTATGGTCAAATTTTGTGACAAATTTTGGGCTATTTTTTTTCTCTTTCATTAATGATCTTTAATTTATCAGGATATAATTACTCTAGTGGAACACATTGTTTTCTCAATTGTCAAACAAAAAAAAAAAAAAAAAGTGAAATCCCTGAGCAGTTTGATCAATAAACAAACACCAAGACAAAGCAATGGATGCATGGATTCTGTAAAGGGAGTGTGATCAATTGCAGAAGTAATCTTCTTGAAGGTCTTGAAATGTAATATCCCTCTCGATATTCTTTCTCGTTTTTCAACATTTTTTTAAGAATGAAAAGTGCTTCAGGCTTTAAAAATATTCCCTTTTTCATATCAAATGAATTATAAGATAGCTTATAATTAGTACATACCTATCTCTTGGTCAAAAGCATATGAAGCAAATATTATAATACATTATTGGATACATATTTTAACTGTCATTGTTTTTGTTAATATTTGAAATGAGAATGAGAACTCACCCGTAATAATCTTGACAAAGCAATATGTTCCAACTGAAAAACTCCTCTACCAACACCAAGCACTGCAAAAGAACAAATTTCACCTTCCTTAACTCTTAACAGTTTGGTTTTTTCCAGCAGAGATGGTTAAATATGCCATATTCAACTGAACTCTATTAAGTTGAAATGAGAGGCAGTAGGTTTTCGGGCAACCACAAAAACACTATACAAAGTACATAAGTGAAAGACATCAGCTGCATTTAAACGATACTCTAGGAGACAAGACTAGTGAATGCCAGTTAATGAAGAGTGTTTAAGTTAATGAACAGTGTCTAAGTTTGTGAATGGTGCCTAAATGTTAACAACTGCAAAAAACAAAAGCATATAAATACTCATGAATAAATGTAGTAAAGCTTCTGTATAAGATTTGTTACATAAACATGGATAGCTGATTATATACATGAACTTGTAAGCAGCCAGTAATATCTCCCAGTAATATCTCAAACCACTGTTTGCATCTTTTTGTATATTGTTCTGTACCATCATCACCTCAACTGTGCAAGAAGAATGGAAGCAGAAAAAATACACATACACAACACGCCTGAAGAATGCCGCTGCATATTGTGCAATGATTGGATTCGTATGTCATCAGGAAGATACCGTTGCCCAAGAACTGAAGATAGAATCACAAGTTTAAAACAATGTACTCATAAAGTATATATAAACTTAGTCAGCAAAATACACACAAATGACATGCACATGCACTGTTGTCATCTTTTTAGCTCCATATGACAAACACGTTCATTTACAACTCACTTAGTCTGTGTTCAAGAAGATCATCAGACAAGACTGGAGATGACTCATCTATAACCATAGGTGTTGCCAAGTCATAAGTAGGATCTACTTTCCGCATTTTTGACTCCAATTTGTAACATGGCAGGGCATTCAAGTCTGTTATAGAAAAAAATAAGGCTGCTTTGTTATTGGTGAAATTTGTTTCAAACAGAGTAGAAATAATAGACATCAGATATATCATCTCATCAAGATCTATAATGCTACCAAACTTTAATAAAAAATCTGTACAAATAAAACATATATTATCTCACTAAGCTTGTTAATAATATCCTCTTAACTAACCCTGTCATAAGAACAAAACCTTAAAAACCTTGTAACAAGAGATATCAAGGAATAGAAAGTACTAACAAATAGAAGGATATCATTTTATGTACAAATATGCTAATATCTAGAAATTTGACCTAAATGACTGTCAGTTATTTTAAACATTATGTAACTTTGACTTGACTATTTTGATGCAAGTGTATTACATTTGCAGTACTGTTTCATGAGTGTTACTTTGATTTTAAAGCACCAGACACCTCTAGCTAGATTCCCTTTGATGACTTCTATCACTCTTGATGTTGGCAGTTCTGCAGGTTTGTAAACACATAGGATTCCATTTAGGAGGCGACTTGCTGCAGGGGCCCAGTTGAATCGAGACATTCTGAAAAAATGTATTTTTTAAATACAACTCTGCATGAGTGATTTCGTGTGTGTGCGAGGGCGTGCATATCGTATTTCCATATAAATTAAAATAACTGACAAGCTGCTTAGAGTTGTTCTTTTCGATGGTGTATGTGCTTCCGCTGTGCTGTATTCTTTGGACGACTTTGAGCCATAAAAAAGTTAATGGAATGGCAAATATTTAGCTTACATTTTAATAAAAAGGAAGAAAACGCTACTGGACTATAATCTTCATTATTTATGTGTGAAAAGTAGCCTATGTACATGTGCAATGTAACAATAATCACGGACAATGACAATTACTAAGATTAAATTACGGACGATTACTAAGATAACCTTCAATTGATTGCAGCGGTTGTTAGTAAGCACCAGAGACAATGATACTTGTGTATCAACGACTAAAAGAATCTTATACGCCCTCAGTTCCGTGCATGATCACTGGGTGTAATGATCCTAATTGACAGAAAACAATTCCGTCAACAGCACACAGATCCTCACAAAGATCTACCAAGTGACGATTTAAGCCAAACAAGAATTCTGCTAAATAGGTACATGTGCTATGTAGAGCCATGCCCAGGGATACGGCTTACTAACTACATGTACCTTAAATACTGAAATACCTGTAATGTATCTGAAAGCATAGAGACTGTGGCGAAGAGCTTTGCTAGAGGCTAGGCGTTTTTCTCGAAAGACAGTCATCAATCCACATTTACACGTCTGTGGTAGAGCTAATACACAATACATGGATCTTATGTCTAATTATAGTAGCTTCAATTGTTACACACAGAAACAGTAACAGATCTATGAAGCCCACATCTTATTCTGGTTAGCATAATGTACGCTTTATGCAGTAATCTGTTACAAGGCACAAGCATAATACGCATCCCAGAAAAATCTTTATTTATGAGGGAAACACAATAAGCAAAAGTTATGCTTTTTATATATCTACCCCCCCCCCCCCCCGGTCTAAGTTGAAGATATTGTAACCAACATGTCAAATGGCTACGTAGAGTGGGCTGTCGTACCAGAAATAACACAGAGATTGAATTCCGCACTGAAGTGTTTTATTCAGTTTTGCTCAGACTGGCCTAACTGCTCTCTCTCAAATTCACAAAGCTCCCATCCCACTGTCAGTCCTACTATTTATTCTCCCTACCCTCGAACATTCTAGACCTCCCTCGCAACAGAGACATTCTACTTTGTCGCAACAAAGACATGCTACCTTGTTATATTTCTGCCGTGCTGAACATTCTAGAATACAGATGCAAATCTACAACCCCCGCGGCAAAGACATGATACTTCGTACACTAATAGAGTGCTACAATATAAAAACACTGTGTAACATTACTTAAAATAAGGCAATATGATCATCGAGAGAAATTATGATACGTACAAACACAGTTGTTGATTTCTGAATTGACAGGGATTTGTGTGTGTGTGTCCACAAGCAACATCTACTTTCATGGGTTCTAATTTCTTTTACTCCCACCTCAGCGCTGTCTCCTCACTTTCTGACCCCCACTTCCCTCCAAACACACCCGCGCACCTACATACTGTGGCATGTCGACCCCCTCCAGCTTTCCTTCGGTCACGGGGTTGTCACCCGGCCAGTAACTACCCCCCATCGCCAGCCTGTACCTGTCCTGTGTGAGTGCGTATGCGTGTCATCTTCCATACTACTACATGTATATTGATGTATTATGGCTTTTTTCAGCGGATCTTTTATATTTTTTTCATGTACACAAATCTACATTTATTCTAATAGTCATGTCATTTTCATCTGGAGCATCGTCGTAACTAAGGTGACCAGACGTCCCGCTTTAGGCGGGACAGTCCCGCTTTTGACCTCGTGTCCCGCCTGGTCATGAAATGTCCGGGCGGGACGCCCAATGTCCCGCTTTTTGGCAAGTCCATCAAATGCCCCACATGTCTTCAAAACTCTGATTACCGTAAACTGATTCTTATCCGCACCGTTGGTTTTGGCGGTGTCTTGTTGATCCCTATTTATATTTCGTGTCTCTGCGGGGTCCGGTGTTTGACCCGTGACGATAATGACCTGCCGGCCGATATCTTATTGCACGCGCCGCTGGTACATCGCCGGTGGTCGTCTGGTCGTCCCTCTTTAAGGTGTCAGCTTCTTTGGTTACGGTTGTCCGAGTTTCCCCCACTTCCCAGTGTCATTAACTTTCCTCCCTACCATAACTCACACCAACAGGTGACTACACCCCAAACCTAGTGATAATGGAATGGACAACAAATGAGTACATAATGGCTTTCACCTGCCGAATTTGTTGTGTAAAGTGAAGCTGTTTGAAGTCGCTCACTTTCCTTTGAAGGCATGCAGCCTTCAACGACTCCATCAGACATGTCAGTTATTATTTTTTTTATCCTTTTACTTTCTCTGTGTTGGAATGCTTCGGACTGCCGATTTCTAACTCTGTTATACTTGATAAAATACTTTTTTAACCAATTAACCTAGGCTGATTTAAAAAAAAAAAAAGAAAACAAGTGCATTTTACGTTTTGGCGGACGATGCCGATCCAAAGGCATCCACAGGCCACCCCTGGTTTGCTTGGTGATGGAGAGACGGGAAGAGAAAGTTTCACGGTGTCGGAAACAAGTTCCTTTGACATCTCACTTCGGGCTTACAGGTTGTAGTGCCAGCGGCGGGCCCCATCCTTTCCATTCACAGAGTGGCCATACATCAGTAACATATCCACCTCTTTACTGTCAAGTCCAACTTGCTTGCAGGTTCCCCAAGTGCCACAGACATTAATCCAGCGACCTCAATGCACGAACGGTCTTCTAAAGTTCTAAACGGTTCATGCGCCATAAATCATTGTGTCCAGCGCCCTCTGACACCTGGCCCGTACCCCGACAGTCCCGCCTACCTTAGGTCTGGAAATTGTATACTGCAGATGTAATGCTGGTGTTCCTTCTTCAGACCAGAAAAAGAAGAGGGAAAACAATCCACTGACCAAGGCAAGGCACCCTCACAACCGCGGGCCCGGGTACATGAGATACCCTGCCATCTCATCAAGTCTACGTCAGCACGTTTCCCCTCACCTCTCGGCATTTCGTCCCCCCGCGTGTTTTCCGCTACCCGGCATTTTATTCACTTCCAGTAATCGTTTTCTTTGAGTACGGATCAGTGACTAATCTAATGTCGGGGACGATACGAACATCGCCAGTGAAAAGACAGTTAAAGGTGGAAACATTGAAAGGACTTTTAATTGTGAAGTGCAACTTTGACATCGAAAATTCACGAAATCCTTGTGAAAAAAAATGTATGACACAATCTTGCAATGACAGTAACTTTTACAAGGAGGTTCACGGTCTATGAAGTACGGTTAGGGAGCAACAGCCCCGCAAGATGACAAAGGTGCCGGACCATTATTGGCATGATAATTTACACAGCGCCTCACCTGCACTTCAGCAAAGTTGGCTGAGTGGGAGATAAGGTAGGAATATTTTAATTTAAATTTTAAATACCGGTTTTCTATTTGAAATGGAATACTATAGTGGCGTGGACAGATCTGCCGTTGAAGCACCACTACTCGGAAAAGTCAGAGGGAAGCCCCCCCAGCTCCCCCCGTCGCCCCCCCCCCCCGTTTTTCGGCGCTCATCGACACACGTCCCGCTTTCGCCCCCGAAACATCTGGTCACCTTATCGTAACTCTTCAGACCCCGAATTTCTTGCGATTCTATATTTTGCTTGAGCACTGACAAATACTTAATTATATTATACCATCATTTTATTTTAAGCATTAACAAAATAATTTTATATATTAATATCATTACTTTATAATTCAATGCATGATCTGTTGCGTGTTTCAACGGACGAACGAAATTCGTCTGTCTGGCTGACGATCGTAAAGGGTGATATTTGGGGTAGGGTTATATCACTAGCACCATGAAAAATCATTCAATCTGCATGTCATTGGTAGCATTATTAAGATCTTGTAAAGCCTCATCCGAGTGAATAAGTGCAAAAAATTGTCAATGTGTTTTTAATCTCACACATACTGGTATACAATTTGGTATGGGTAGCTGCCATCTAAAGATATCATCACTATTTCGGCTGGAATGTGTTTAGATTTTATTTCCTACCTTTAGAGAGCTGCAAAGTTTTTTTAAAATAACATTTTATTTCTGTGACATCATAACATTGCTGTCCAGAAAAGCAGTCAATACAATCATATGTCAGCTGAGCAATACAATCATATGTCAGCTGAACAAGTTCCACAATATGCTTCCTTCATTCACCATAATTCCTTGAATATACAAGTGATGCATAAGCATATGATAGTCATAATCTATGGAGTAAATGTGACAGATGATGGCCAAAAGTTCAACCCACACCCATGAAGACAAATAGTTAGCCTCTCTGGGAAGGGTTCTTTACATCCGGCATGTAAAAATTATGTGAAATTTTTAAGTAGCAATCCATGTGGTATGCCCTACTGCACACACCGACACACTGATATTGAATCAGCACACCTTTATGCAACACTGATATTCATGCAAGTTTATATTTCCGATCCTCTGCTATAAACCCCACCTACCTCCAGCCTATAAACGAACCACGGCCAGGATCGGTTAAACAACTTTTTTTTCCGATTTCCGAGAGCGGCAAAGTTTAACAAGTTCACAGGCAAGTATTTCGTTCAAGACAGGCAGGTTAAATGTTCACAAATTCTCAATAAATAAAAGCTTCATCTAGAGAAAGCCGCATATCACGAAAGGAAGGACTGTTGTTAAATATTTTATCCATTACTTTGCCAGAGATATATTTCTCAAGTGGAAATTCACACTGGGCCGAGCGTGAAACCTATAGTTTAGAAGCAGGGGCATTACACCCGGTAATCTGTCTTTGAGGTTAGTTAGTTGTAATGGAGCACATAGTCGGTCTAGATGTATAGTCAGCTGTCCATTGTGTCTAACATTTTTTTCCAGCGCTGAGGTGTTGATGGCAGACTGATTACGGGTTTGACTATCCCAGAAACACCCTTGTTCTCACCCTGAACAATATGTGGATGTGGGATGTCCGTCAAGAGTGTCACCCTCGTCATTACTGCTAAAAATCTTCTTAGATAATAAAAAAATGTGAGATGCCCTAAGAGCAAAGCAGAGATGTACATAAACGAGCAAGAAGTTGACTAACAGTTTCAGGTAGCTGGAATATGTGTGTGTGTGACTATTTTTTCAAGTTGCTGGGAGCAACATTTTCCACAGATGGCAATCGCACGACAGAAAGCTGCATCAGGATTGCAATAGGGACAGCTCACTGTTTATAATGTGGCGCAGCAACAGCAGCACGATGGCTGCATGGCATCCATTAAGTACCTGTCAATATTTTTAATGTGGCTTTCATTTCTGTTCTCCCTCTTTGATGTTCCATCGACAGATCGAGTGATATAAATGTTTACAATATGTTGCTGATGTTTAGTAGTTGAGTGTAAAGGCGCACTCTGCATGGCAGGCTATAAATCTGCATTATAGCAAAGCCTTTAAGCATCTTCAGAAGACGTCCGACATTTAAAAACATATTTTTTGTAGCATCCTTCTACCACAATCGCCGCTAGGTAGCTACATTCGTTAAAGCCGTTGATCTTGAGCCGCAGTCTAGTTAATTCACACTGATCACGTGGCAGTTCAAAAAACATTGTAGGATACAGCTTTTAGAGCTTTGTTTGTATTTGTAAGTAAATGCAGAAAGTTATTTTTACCCCTGATGTTCAAATCAATCTATTCGATAAGTTGGGAACACCAGTTGTACAGTTGTGTCCAGGTCCAGGGATGTACATGGGGTGTCTTCGATGACTGCAATGCCACATACAGCCGCTGAACGAACCCCACCTTGATGCGAAGTCTCTCAACTCCAGTCTCCTCGTCGTTGTCCTCTTCCTCCGTGCATCTTAGTTTAGGATTAGTTCTAAATTTTTGAAATATTGGTGAAAATGTAAAGCTTGCGATTGGTAATGATATTTGGGTAAGAATTACTTCCTGTAGGGCTATTACCTGTGGTAAATTATTACAAAAGCCAAATAGCCCAGGTGATGCTGTCACAGTTTTTGCTAGTGCTGTTCCTGTGGACAAAGTCATGGTTAATAAGGAATTTAAAACATTTTTTTCAGAAATGAAATCAGTGTATCTATAACTTTGTTTTTCATGGTGATCTACTGAATCGAACTTTGCTCTGGGAACTTGCCGAGTAATTGCATAAGACCATGGTCTAATTATTTTGTTATTATTGTACAACTAGGTCACACGCATGTACCTCACCAGGTTCCGGTTCAAGGTTGCGCTGCACTCTAGGCGAGATACAAGTACTGCGCCCCCCCTTCACATCTCCTCCCACGAGAGAAGTATTTATCAACAAATGTATGTAACTGGATTAATTATGCATTTAGGCTTAACTCCATTTTTGTAACTCAAAATTTAAACAATAAACATAGGTTTGCATATTAGTATTCATGATTGTCGTGGTCTGTCTCAGGACTCAGCATATTTGCATTCGCGAGCCCACATGCAGACAAAACATTTAGGAGTCATTCGACAAGTCCAGAGACAATGCCAATGGATCCATAAAAAACGATTTTTCGTGACAAATAAATATATAAGCAAGTTGAAATTCAGCCTGTCGCGTGGTCTGGTTGAGAGGCCCAAAAGAGCAAACACGCAAGATTCAGCCAAGCTTGGTCCAAGCTTGGCTGAATCTTGCGTGTTTGCTGGGAAGTGTTTGTGCGTTTTCGCGTTTAAAAAGACTCCATGGTGAGCCCATGATAGTGTTCTCAATCTATTTAAATAGTATGTTTTCAAAAATAATGTGCTATGGGTCAGGAGCAAGACTTAGTGAGATTTCGCACTTTTGTTACGTGTAGAACACCGTATGCAAAGACTTACGCGCTTACGGCTGCGCTGCGCATGCGCATTAGTAACGCGAGGCGAAACAAAGGGTGGAGGTGTCAGCCTCGCTCTCTCTGGGTGCATTCACAAGTCAAACTTTTCGACACACAGCCAGTACCCAGGTACAGACACCCAGGAACCTCGAACATCGTCTCTATAAGGTATGGCAATGAACGCTCTCTGTCATTTCACATTTTCAGTAAATAATTTCTTCTAAAGCCAGAAAAATGTCTTAATATTTCCAGCTCAGCAACAAAAAACTTTTTTCTTCAAAAAAGATTTTAGCATAAAAAAGAATTTTTTCACCTTCCCTTTTCTCCTCTCATTTTCTGTTTTCTTTCTTTTTTCTTTGGATTTTCTGTCAGTCTTTCTTTGCGCTTTCTCTCTGGCCTTCTGTTTTTCCGTCTTTTTTCCTTTTTTTTTTCTTTGTCTTTCTGATTTTCTGTCTGTATGCGTGTCTTTCTTTCCTGCAATACACTACATGGAATTTATTAATATCAAAAAAATTGCGCTTGTTATGTGACTTTGGTGTATATAATTTTGTGTGTATATCTGTACACAGAAAAAAGTGAAAATTCATAAAGCGCAATATCTCAGCCATATCTCAGACGCGCTGAACAAAATCACAAAAAGTAACAAAGACGTAGAACAAGTTAACAAACTAGTAACAACTATGTAGAAGGAAGAATGACAATAACAATAATCAACTTTATTTGTCCCAGTGGGCAATTTAACATGAGAAGATTCTCTAGTAACAGTACAAGTTAAAACTAAAAGATATACATTAGCACGTGAAAGAAAGCAAGTGACAATTAAATATATATTATAAAGCAAACAACAAACTTGCATCAAGAATAAGCATGTGCACACCTACAACAAGAACACCACCAACAACAACAACAACACACACCACTGACACTTCATCTGAGGTTGAGCTGGACCGCAGATGGCACAAACGATTTCAGGTGTCTGTTATTTTTACATATTGACATGGAATAACGTTTACCTGAGTTTAATACAAATCCTCTCTTCAATACATGTTGAGGTATTGACCAAAAAAAGAGTGAAGCTTTCCTTACTTTTTGTTTCTCGCACAAAGAAGAGATGATCAATCAACACGAGGACTCGCCGAGTTCCGGCAATAAAGGGTGATAACTGTAGAATTAACGGTAACGACACCAGAGAATAATGGTAGTGACATCAGGAGAATATTGGGAAGATACTGGTAATATGAAGAAATGTTATCACATAAAAGTGTCATCACTTCAGTTTATTCACTGTGCGCACCTGCAAAATCACACACACACACACACGCTGACACTTCATCTGAGGTTGAACAGCTGGACCGCAGATGGCACAAACGATTTCAGGTGTCTGTTATCTTTACATGTTGACGTGGAATAACGTTGACCTGTCGAAGCGAGTGAATCATGGCGGAGTGGAATCCAGCCAATATATCCAAATGGTTCGCATTTCAAAGTAACTTATAATTTTTGTACTGTCCTGCTGCAAACCAGAAGAGTAAGAAAGTGAAAGTGCAGCAGAAACACCTTTATCCAAATTGAAGCACGACCACAAAAACAAACAAGAGCCGATCCTCTCAGCCTGTTAGATCAGTGTTGGTGATCACAAGATATCAGAGTTCTGATATGATGATATATTATGATATTGATGCCTGAAAATACCTCTTGTGATAGTCATTGACAGGCAATACACGCTTGTGGTCGGAGTAGCATTGTTAAGTTTTTGATGTTTACAAATGTGGTTTACAGTCAGTTTTGTGTTCTTCCATTTATTGATTGGATAGTGTTTTGTCGTGTATTTTACGGTAAATAATACATACGTGCATGCGTGTATGTGTATGTGTATGTCATGGCACGGGTGGCTTAACAACTCACTCAGCCAGACAAATCCGCGTTCTTTCAAAACACAACAAAACGATTGCCTGAGGCTGCCCACATGTTAGTTATTGTATCTTTCGACCTTTTTATGCCTTACATTAGTACGATATAAAAGGTTTATGTAACTTGCACATGGTAGGAATAACTGCTGTACGAGGTTTTTCTGGGCCTAAGCTTCCACGTACTTAAGGTGCAGACTTTGTGTCAACCGTGGATTGTCAACCTTGAATACCTCACGGCTTCTACAATTGCTTTGACATCTTTAAATCTTGCAAACAGCAAAGTTAACGTTCGAGCATTATTTCCATTGCATTCATTTGCATTCATTCAGTGTATTTTCAACTGGGTGCCGAAGTCGTAAAATATTAGGTTAGTAACCATTGACAGTGAGGGTGAGCTGTCCTGGGTTGATGATAATAAATGCGAAATTTGTAAAGCGCATACTCACACTAAGGAGCATGCTCTTAGCTTCTGAGACCAAGACCAAGACCAAGACACAGATAGTATACGAGGGACGGACAGGAAAACACACGAATATCACACGAGCTAAGAAAGAATAAACAACAGCACTAATGAGAATGCAAAGAGAAACCAGATAACATCAACTGATAGTTTCATGACCTCCACTGGTGAATGCTGTTTTTGTGCTGCTTGTGACATTATTGTGCAGGTTCACCTGTTCTCCCCTAAGTTACTGCCCATAAAATTATACCCTGTTCTTGAATTATACAAACAAGTCGCTGCCTTGTGTTGGAGATGTCCTTTTGCGGATCGACATGCCTTTTCGGACTTTGTTGTACAAGAACAGTCTTGATGACAGGTGTCTTCATAAGTCATCAGAAAATAGTTCGTTTATCTACGTTGATGCATGAGGCGATGAAGCAGCAGAACTATTTATCAGAATGGTCTGTCCTCTGTTGAACGCCATATGATTGAGTTGCGTGTCGACGGCTCACCTGATATTTTCACCTGTTCGTTCCTTCTTAATCCACCTTCCTTGTAGGAGAATTTCGGCAAGACTGTTACCAGGTATAACATCGCTGCACTACGACGGCTTCCTTCTCCTGGCTGTGGAAGCAGACATCAGTCTTGTGGGTAAGTCTGTAAAAGTTCTTCCAATAGGGTTTATATGAAATCTTCAAAAATTATTTTCGATATTCGCTGTCAGGAAAATAAGATTTACATCGGGAAGTATGGAGGTGTTGAGGTTGTTTTAATTTGGTTATAAATCCGATTCTGTGGCTTTTTCGTTATTTTCTTCAAACCTTGAAAACACTGCAACGTGAGAATAGCCAGTGTCCTCTGTTAGGAAGAGATTAAAGAATAAGAAAAAAAAACACCAAAAAAACAAAACAAAACAACAAAAAACCCCAAAAAACCAAACAGGTTTGATCTATCTCGGCTTCTGTAGGGGGAAAAGTCACCGATGTGGACTGGACTCTTCATATTTTGTAAAAATATCGTTCAGTCAGTTGTTCCTATCTTCAACTTCCGAATATACAACTGAAAACCACAGTGTTGAGACAGGTGACATGCTGCAAGAGAGAATTTAGATAGGTAGAAAGAGAGACATATGAAGCATGCGTGTGTTTGTGAGAAAAAAATATAGTAAATAACATAATGCACATAAATTTTATTAGCAGTAAACTTGTACGTGGTCCATTGCATATGAACATTAGCAATGCACATTAAAACAGACAGACCATAACACCAAACGTCCTCCAGTTTTTCTCGATTTCGAGGCTTTCTTTAGACATTGACCGATGCCCTGGGGTATTTAAGGCAGTGGTTTTTCAGGATACCTGTTCAGTTTGCGAGATTTGTGTGTAGATCATATTCAAATTTTATGTACCTTTCATTGTGTCAGGTAAAAAGGTTTTATTATTTATTGGATTGGCTATTCGAGAGTTGCCGACAGCGACACAAAAAAGCTGAGTAGCATCTTACAATCTACTTTCTATTTCCATATTTCACATATTTCTCCCAACAACAAATTTTGCCCCAAAGCCACTGGTAAATTTATGTTTTGAGTTCTTTCTTTTTTTCTTTCTTTCTTTGTTTCTTTCTTTCTTCACCACACCAGACTTGGTTGAAAATTCAGTTTATCCGTTGTGTAAGACTGTTAAGAACTACAAACCACAAGATGGTTGACTTTTTCTTTCAGTGTCATCTCAATTTCGATACAAAAGATTGTTGTTTGTGTAGTTTATATAAATATTTGTTAAGGTTTATAATCCTGTCTTCTGGAAATGTCTGCATTTCGCTTTATTCGTCTAATGTTGATTTTCGGATGTTGTTCTGTGATTTATTTCTTTTGTTCTTTGTTAGGATTAAACCACATTTTGAGTAAGTACATTAAATGTAACAATGTGCAATGTCTACGCTTTTTACAGACATCATCATCGTCATCACCATCACCATCATCCCTACTAATAAAACTTTATTCGACTCTGTTTTGGACCGGTCCGTCCACCAAATGTGAAGTTCACTTGTTTGAATTTTTTTTTTATTCAGTCTAGATTAGTTTGATTGATTTTTTTTTTTTTTTTTTTTTTTTTTTTTGTCAAGTACAACATGGGTAGAAATCGAAAGTCCGTAATATTATAACACAGACAAAGTACAAAGATAACAAATAACACGGCTGACATGTCGTTAGAGAGCATCGGGGGGTGGTGGTGGGGGAGGCTACCTTCAAAGGAACGGCTGGTCTTAAAGTTTTATTGTGAGCGATTTCAAACAGATTCACTTTACACAATAAAATTCGGTAAGTGAACGCCTTTGTCTTCTCATTTGTTGTTCATTCCATTATCATAGGTTTGTTGTGTAGTCACATGGACTGGGTTTTGGTATTTTACCGGCCCGCCACATTGCTGAGAGTTTTGAGACCGACCCGCAGAAAAAAAACTTTGCCCACCCCTGGACTACTGCAATATCGGTTTTCGATGTTAGTTTAAATCTCCAAAGCTTTTTCAAATTGACCTGAGGTTGATCACGAGAATTCCCGAAGCACAGGTTGAGGTTGTTTGTTTTCCTCGGACACAAAGCTTCTCGGCGTTTCGTGTGAGATAGGTGTAAATAAAATGGACCTATATCAGTTACACACTCTTGCCTTTGTGGAGCTGAAAGAAACTGAACAAGAAAAGGAAGCCTCTACCTGGAGGGCCAAGCCATTTAGTAGCACCAGGACACACATTTTTCGTGGCATTGTTATTTAAATAAGAGACCTTGTCTGATAAAACAGTGTGTAAGAAATCGGGCAGGTGAGCCGTCCTCTCGGATTAATGTTTTGTAAGTATAACAATGAAGTATATTACCTAGCAGATGCTCAAAGGAATTAAGTATGCAATCTGCTTTAATTTGAGAAAAAAATGTAGTTGATGAGACAGGTGTGAAACTTAATGTTGTCTAGTGAGAGCACGTGGGTACTACAGGTGGACACCTACAACTTGTGTTTTACGATCTGGTGCACTGTTCTGCTGTGCTTTAAAGTATTCCTTTTCTCTTTCTTCTTTCATCTTGCATAATACACATAAAAATGAGAATCTCGTGGTCACAACTAGCTGACTCTCCTCAGTCATCTAAAAAAAAACAACATCAATGCCAATCACATTTCTCAATCCACACAATGCATCCAAACTGCAGTTCAACAATTGCGTTTTGCTCAATTTTAACGAGAAAGCAAATAGCAACGAAGAATATTTAAACATGAGTGATGGCAGCTCACAATTCATCCTTCAAGCTCCGGCTTGACACTAAGTTTTAGAGGACTCTGACCGCGAAGTCGCCACAACAATTGCATTGTTTACCATTAAAATTTTTATTTCCCCCAGTGCACTCTACCTTACAGGTGAGGTCTTAGGTCAAGGTGAGCGCACAGCACGGAGTATTTGTATTTTATTGCTGGTAGTTGGATTTGTAGCTGCAGGTGAAGCGGAGGCTATAGCTCTAGTTTTATTTTATCTTTAAGCCGGGAAAAGATTGGAACAATCAACTGTGGTTCTCCATGTCCCACACAAACAAGAACGATTACAAAATAGTTAAACAGTAAGTTCGTCCGCATTTCGTGGGTTATATAAATGCATAATAATCATACGCCACCCTTGATGGGCACAGTCCATAAATCTTGTTTTGACAATGAACACAAAGTGTGTGTATTTGTGTGATCATCATCATCATCATCATCAATTTTTTTACTTTTTTCAATCTGTAGTTTTCCCCCTTGTATCCAATTATATTACCTACAATATCAAACAATTTATATTTATGTCACACGTCAATGGTTTTCCATGAGTGGTCCTTCGTATTATAATCTCTACAATGTATTAAAAATAATAGCATTACTATAATTTAGTAATATTTCAGTACTGTAGCTGCATGTTAACGAGATCGACACCAACTTTGCAGGAAAGAACAGGGAAGTGTCTGTGTCCCTTTCGATTAGGAAAAACAACGAAACACAAGATTATTTTTAATCCGATAAGCAGACGACAGAGTGGGGACAATTCAAAAATGTGTCCTTGTTCAAACCCTTGCATGACCAACTGCCACTCTGTTTATTAGTATTTCAATCTTCAATATTTGTTTATTAGTGAGATCTGCCAAGTGTTGCCGAGATTCAAGCCCCATTCCCCGAGGTTGCCGTAGCTGTGCAGTAATCCGACACTTGGCTCAGTTTGCTAAGCTCTTGGTTGCCTGCCACTTGGAAACTTTCGCTGCTCCTCTAGTCGTTCACAACCTCACGAACATTAGCCCTTCTCCAGGTGTCAGCAAAGGGGACACCAATCTTGAGATATACCATTTCCTGGTGCTTTGGATGCTTACTTCGAATTAAGAGTCAAGACTAAAATGTCTCTTAGAGCTGAATGTCGTAAAAGCACGTTGGTATCAGGAGTGGGGAAGGTTTAGCAGTTGACCGTACACGGCCCGCAAAATCAGTTGATCCGTCCCACCATGGCAACAACAGATTTCAGTAAATCTTAAAGCTTTTTTTTTCACAGCAACATAAATGTATGTTAAGTGAATCATCATCATCATCATCATCATCATCAATCATCAATCAATCAATCATCATCCATCCTCCATCATCATCCATCCACCATCATCATCCATCATCAATCATCATCACCACCACCACCACCACCACCACCACCACCAACAACAACAACAACAACAACAACAACAACAACATAAATGTTGAGGGACGAGCAAGGAACCTCCATTTACGAACTGTATGAGTACATGACAAGACATACACGTATTTTATTTGGTGTACAGGACAACATTTGTACGGACAAAGTGTTAGACCTAATTATCTTGTTAGCAAAATATTACATTTATGTATGCAAATGGAAAAACGATATACCCTCTATATACATGCTTCTTGAAGATTGTAAAATACTGATACAATATAGAAAGATACCATAGTATTTTAGGCAATAAATTAGACCTATTAAATTAGACATTGTTCTGTGGAAACCATATCAAAAATTATTAATATAAGCACAATTAGTGGAAGCTGGGATGTTCTCACTAGTTCTATCTTTCACTCCTTCTCCACATCTTTCCTCTCTACTCTCCCCCCACTTCTATACTGAATGAATGTGTCTTGAGAATGAAAATGGACATGTAATAATCAGTGTGATAAATGTCATGTATTTATATTGTGCTTATAAAAAAAAGACATACGCGTATGCAAGTGGATACATAATGTTAAAGTAAATAATTTTTTATGGTCCGCGAATGATGTTATGAATAACAAAATGGCCCTTGAAGGAGGGTTCCCCACTCCCTGAATCGACAAAGAAGAATATCGGGTCTCGGATATCGGAATATCTTTCTCTTTTTCTGTGTAATCCTTGTCTATCGAAATCTTATCTGTCCACCTTGACGATCATTGTTTGACACTGATAATGACAATGACAGTTTTATTAATCCCAGCGGGAAATTAGCATCAAGAAGTGTGCTTCAGTAGAACATCAGTCCCCTGCGATGTGAATGTTGACCGCGCATGTGAGCGTCTATGACATAAACCCTCGAATGCTTTTTCAGGTGCCCTACACCAAATGTAAACCCTACTTAATATCATCAGCTAGATAAACTGATTTCATTCGTCCGTTGAAGCATACAGCAGACATACTGAGTCAATGAATTATATGAAACAAGGTTCAATTTGTGTGGTGCTTTCCAATTTTTGTACGATATTTTCTTGTCTACATTAATAAGATGCTACTTAAACTGAACAGAATTTTGTTTTGTGAATAAATTTCGCATCTAGATTATATACCTATACCTTCGTTTTTCCTCTTAATCAACATTGTCAGATACCAGAGACTGTTTGTGTTCCTTGCCTCATCTATAAGCTCCTATAGACATAACAAAAAGCCACACTTACTTCATACTATAAATCGACATTCGCGTGCTTGCTTTCTCAAATGCCTGTCTCCTGCCTTTAGCACTGTGACAAACCAGTTTCCATCAATAAATTTACATTTTATTATTCGCCATGAAGTTCGAAGGCAAAGAAGTTTATAGTAGATGAGAACATTGCCTGAAAAGTTTGTCAGATATTAAAGGCCGAAGTTTACCGTCCGGACGGAGGCGAGTGGTATCGCCAGTGCGAGGGAAGGTAGAAGTACACGCGGTGCACACTGCTAGCAGCCAGTCGTCTCCAAGTACTGCCCGGACACAAGGTGGGGTAGAGATCAAAGGCACTGCCGACTAGCCTGGAAATAAAACGTCTTTCTCACATGACCACTACCTACGAGTTCGCGACCCATCGGCTGTGGCTCTCTTGAATGGTACCAAGTGTATATAACCCCTCGGTAATTCATTAAACACAATCGACCGAAATCACGCGCTATTAATTCTCATAAATATTTAAAGTTCGCACGCGCTAAGCTGTGACATGCAAATTAAACCAATTGAGCCTATTGAATGCTCAACATTAGAATCATCAAGTGTCTGCATATTGACCTTTTGTAGAATAAAAATGTGTGAAAGTGAAAAACTATGTTGATGCCGACGAAGCTCCATGCTTTGCTGAGACTACAGGCCAATATCAACTGACAATCTTTCTTTGCTGTTTAGAAAATTCACAGGACAGATGGCAGAGCATTTAAAACTGAGGATGAAAGTAGTTTGCTATCAATGTCTCGACGACAGTTTAGTTCATAGTAAACACAGCTGTTGCTTAGATATGTACATGAAGCAATGATTCGACTTCCAAACCTGAATCCCATAATTTTTAGTGAGGATGCATAAGTTTCCGAAGTAGTCCGTTGCTTGGCCCCGTGTTAATGATGTTTTATCAAATTTCTTTTTTTGCAAGTTTTCGATTCAAGGTATTAATCGGTGCTTTAAATAGCGTATTTAAAGCGCAACATGCTTGAAGCCAGGCTGGTCTTTAAAAAAAAAATACGAGTCTTTTCAATGCGGTCTTATGTGTATTCAACAATTCTCCTTTCAGTCTCTTATTGGTTTCTAAGCAACTGCCATCAGCAAGTCTATAGATAACACATCCCATCGCACAGCAAGGCAAGGACAATCGGTTGCCCTACATTTGTAACGATAATTTTCTGCCACATAAAGTGGTGTACTTCCGTTGAAACCAGAAGACATTGAAGATCAGCATACTGTAATCTGTCATTAGCCTCGTTTTAAATAGGTTCTTTTTCTGTCTGTCTCGCAGATTGAAACAACCGGTGGGTAACTAAACAGTTATTAGCTTCGCTGGAACGGGGAACAAATCACCAAAAAAAAAGATAGACAAAAATCCACCCAAAAATGTTCCTGAAACATCGGTCTCACTTCCTTGTGGGAGGGTTCCTGGTGTGCGTTCTCTGCCTCCTCCTCTTCACCTACCTCCCGCCAACCTACCGACACCGGCCTCAGCGTCTATCTTCAGACGTGGAGTCACAGCCGGGTAACCTCGAGTCCAGAATGCTCCATGCCTTAGCAGACCGGCCGGGATGCCCAGAATGCACTTCAGCATCGCATGTGAGGGAACAGCGCAACACCTTATCCAAAATGCTGAACGATTTAAAACGACAGCTGGGACAACTAGAGTGCGACAAGGCGAAACTACAAAACAAAAAAGATGTAAGGTGCTCGCTATCTCTCCTAGTTTCTTCTTTCCTCTTTCCTGCTCTCTTTCTCTCTCTCACACACACACACACTCTCTCTCTCTCTCACCTGATCAATTAGCTGTATACCTTTCTATAACCTCTCGTTCGCATTTCTCATATCGAAAGAATTTTTAAGTTGTTTACCTTTTGCCTGCTTCCATATGTATTTATCGATATACCTATCTCCTACAGCTGACTCATACTTGAGAGTACGTCCGCTATGGTGCATAGCCATGGTTGTTTGAAGTGTTTGGCAAACTTGGAAAACGCTGTAATTCAACATCAGTCACACCACAGTAGGTTTTGTAGTTTGCCATATTTCAAGAAAGTGACAGATCTTCAGTTTTTCATTACTTTCTGTAAAGTTTTGCACCGGCATACCAAGTACATTGGCATTCAAGTTTCATTTTTATGACAAATCCTGTTGAGTCAAGCAAACCAAGAGACACTTGAGTCTCACTAACCCAGCAGACACCAAGTGGGAGGCAGATGGCACCATAGAAAGTCACTTTTTCTTAAACAGGTGGTTGGGGACGCAGGACATAAAAAATTATTTGCCTCTCTCTCTCTCACAAACACAATCTACTTATTTTGCAGGGTCAAAGTATTTTGTAAGTACTTTCTCATTTACGAATAAAACAGTACATTTCCAATATCGTTTTTACTGCTTTCACTTCAATGGGATCCAAAGAACACACATATGAATTCACAACCCACTCCCCAAATATGGAACAAACATTTTATCATAGTACTCACTGCCACAGCACTGTGCGTATAGTCTGGAACAGGATGGCAAGTCACCTGCTCAGGTGAGATAATGGTAGGATTTATACTTAAGAGATCACTATTATCTATTTAATATTAAAGCAAGAAAATATTCTGACAGCTTTGTTATAAATAATACATCATGATTGACTGCATAATATGATAAAGTTAACGTATCTAAGCTGATTTATCTCTCATTTCACATCGTTCAATAAACCAGAAAGCAAATCAAATTCATTAGTTTTGGTTTCACAAATTTCTGACATTTCAATAAAGTATATCTTACTGGATCTTTCCTGGGTGGGGGTCGTGGAATGACAACAGAGTTGGTAGACATAAGCTCTGTAGGCAGACTTTCAGGAATGAGAAACCGTTTCCCTGATAGACCTGTAAACAAATAAAGTATTCCCTAAACTTGTGTTAAAAAAATTAGTAATACAATATTCGTGCAAATTATACTAATTGACGAAGCTCATTTAGTTTTTATCAGTATGTAGTACGGATATTCTCTTACTGTTGGCACTGTCGTCATAGTGATGGTAATTTCACAACACTTGTACTTCACTTCACCATCTTAAATCACATGCATTTCACTCAACATAACACTCTCAGGTAACTTACCAGTTTTTGAAGCTAGTGTCTTTGAAGTGACATGAACATGATGTCGCCCTGTGACGATTGAAGGAGTCGTCTGCTCCATCGATTGCTCTCACGGGTGCAGCTCGCCAATAATCGTTGTTTTCCCCAAGTTTGGAAGGTGTTGAGACGACAGACCTCGATATGTGGCTCTCTAGGTATGGTAGTCAGGAATCATATAATTCTAGCTACAAGACACCCTTGGTATTACTGATATCAAAAGTTCCTACCAAACGTTCGTGCAGCAGAAGACCCGTTAACCGGATGTGATCACCGGACATGCGCAGTGGCACATACCGGGCTATCGTCTGCTTTAGTGAGTAGTCGTGTAAGACTGAACACATTTTTGTTTTCTTTTCAAAAGATCACTGTCACATAACTAGGAAACTCTGTACTCGTTTTATAGCGGATTTTCTCTGAATGAATAAAACCTTCTCTTTTTCAACTTCTTTAAGCGCTCTCCTTCATCGGACATCAGAAGATTATTCATTTGTCAGTGCCTCCGTATTTTTTCAGATTATTTTAACCCCTTTACGACTTACAGACTGCAATTATCTGTCGAATGCGTGGCTGAATGGATGAGAATATTAGACGGGAAAGTGTTAACTGTGACACACAGTGTTTGAGGCGAGTTGTGTACACATGCGTCTTTGTGTTGTGGTCTGTCAAGTCCTGAGCCACTCGACAACAAAATGAACACGATGTAGGCAGCCTCAGGCAATTGTTTTGCTGTGTTGAGAGAATGTGCATTTGTCTGGCTGAGTGAGTTGTTCAGCCACCCGTGCTGTGACATTTGGTGACCCCGAGGTGAGTGCGGGGCTGTCTTTGTTGTGTGGAAGGATTGTCTTTTGATGAGTATCGGATTTAAGTGTTTACTGGTTTATCTGCATTTTTATTATTATTAGTTTCACGTTTTATCCCCGTCTCCAGTTCTACGGGTCTACGGGTGTGTAAAGTTCTACCCGTAATAAGGGATTAGATTCTGTCTCTACTGTAGTCTGTCTTACTTTCCCAGCTACCATTCCCTTACCCATGGGTGTTGTGTTTATTGGCGGAGGGTTGTTAGTGTCTGAGCGTGTGATTATTATCTCCCCCCAGCCTATAGGTACCCTATTCTCTTGTTTTAAATAAAAGAAAATTTGTGGGTGCTCCTTAAACCTATTTTGATCTTTACATCTTGATGGTTAGTAGTGTTCACGATATTACATTTAAAATAATATGAAAAAAGTGTGTGTGGTGTGTTTGTGTCGTTTATCCTGTCAGGTGTCCAGCAGCGGTGGATGGTGCAAAGAAGAAAGTGACCCTAAGGAATCTAAAGCTCACATGTTTGACCAGAAAATGGCGGATTCTCTCGGTCAGTTCCTGTCCGGCCAGCGTGTTGGAAGCTTTGGTGACGGTCCAGGAAAATACAAGGAGTATCTCCTCCAACAGGGACTGGTCGCCTCCTACGACGCCTACGACGGGGCCCCCTTCTGCGAAAACGTCACATCCGGGGCTGTCAAGTTTATGGACCTGACGCTTCCTCAGTTCGGACTTCCGGTGTACGACTGGATCGTCAGTCTGGAGGTGGCGGAGCACGTGCCTGCACGCTTCGAGGTCGTGCTGGTCGACAACATCGCGCGCCACGCGCGGAAGGGCATCGTGCTGAGCTGGGCACATCCGGGTCAAGGCGGGTTTCATCACGTGAACAACAAGAGCCCTGAAGATGTTAAACGCCTGCTGGACGAAGCTGGTTTCCATTCACAGGACAACGACAGCTTGTCGTTAAAGAAAAGCTCAACATTCTCTTGGTTTCGAGAAAACATCTTCGTGTTTAGAAGAAAATCGGATGCCAGTCTAATAGAAGACGATGCATAGACAGGGAGTCACACTACAATTAAAGGGAATTTAGTGGAAGAGTTTAAAGTCTCGTTATTTCAACGTGAAGGATGTACCAATATATACTGACTGACCGGCACTTTTGAGACAGGACATTTAAAGACCTAGCGGGTTACATTTTTTTTTTTAAATTCTGTGATTGGGTACAAGCTCAGTACAAAGTCTCATGTCACAAACTCTGGTTTTAATCGCTCCTTTGTTCTCGAGATACCATGATGCCTACAAACAACACTACTATGCACAGGTGGAAGTAAAATTTGTGGAGACACGTTTATGCACAGACAGGTCATTATAATTTTATGGTCTCAGCTCTTCCCCTTGCTGTAGCCTTGACTAATTCAAGGTATCCATAGACATTAAAAGGCCCACATGAACTCAGAAATATATAACACGTATCCTGTGAAGCCATCCGTTTTCTGTTGTTTTTTTTTCTTTCTTTTTGAGTGTTAACTTTGAGCTGCATTTATGAATCGTAGCTCCTGAGTTCACAACTCATCTTGGGACATGTTGATTGATTGTCATAATTTTAAGTTTACGCGTGGCTGCTGTTTATTTATTTTGTTTTCTCTCTTCTTTTCTTCTCAAAGACTTTCTGTTTTGATGATTATTAGACATGATATATGCTCACGAAATATTATGGAAACAAAGGGAAGACATGCTTTGCAATGAGTTGAATCAGCAGAGGTATTAAATAAAAAAAGACTTATTTATAAAATTTTTAATACCTTAATTATTGTTATACTAATTGGCTCCTACTTGTGTAGAAGTAGATCTGTTGACATATATGATTATTGTAAATATTTTTATTGTGATGTGGTCTGTAATATTGGCTATTTTGCCAAAACCAAATTTTTGCCTTAAACTTTGAGGGACAAATAAAAATATCAGAAAATTGTGCTGTGTTTCTTTATACTTTTTTTTTCAAAACTTTGATTTTATATCATTTGTATTCTAGATAGTTTAGTGACTTTTAGTGTGATAAAAGTATTTTGGTATTTTATGTTCTGGAGAAAGATTTCGAGTGCTTGGATGTATTATGCATTTTAACAAAACTTTCTTCGACGTCAAATTTATCTTTCAATTTATTATAGTATCACAATCCCTTGACAAGTTTCGCGCAAAGCTAATGAAAATACTGTAACAAAAACAACAAACATATACCATGACATGTATCTGGAAAAAATAGCTAGTTTGTCATTTAAAAAATTAATTACTTCAATTTTTTCTTCTTTATATTTTTTATTTTAAGCAACAGAGTCTGTATGTGTATGTAAACGAGGAATTAGGGAAATTCCAAAGAAATATTTTAAACACTTCCTTTTGTTGTTGTTTATTTTTTTTGGTTTTTTTTTTTTTGGTTTTTTTTTTTTTGTTTGTTTGTTTGTTGTTTTTTTTTTTTGTTTTTGCTGTACATACCACTACTGTGGGTTGCTATTATAAACTAGAAGTATGTGCTGCAACTAATATATAGAAATTTTTGTCAGACAGCACCCTTTTTGCTCTTTAACTGAGCAGAACACAGACTTGTTAATGAGCCTTCTGTACCTTTATGAACCCCAAAAGGAATATGTTATATCTTTTCTATGGTCTTCCTTTTTTTTTTTTTTTTTTTTTTTGTTAAATCAGTGCAGGGTACACTTTAGACATTTAAGAATCAGTCAACATCTATGGGTACTACAGAGTTTCGGCAATAAGCTAGCAGGCTCAGAATGCAAAATACAAAATATCTCCCATTGAACACCAAATGACCAAACCATGGACCTACATCAGTGATCTTACAGAGTGGATCATGAAGAGACTAACACCTACCTTTGTTTAAAAATCAAATAAAGGATTTAATGACAACAAGCACACTACAACGTTGATAGTTAAAGAAAAATTTGAAAATCACAAACAGGAAATATCAAACAACGAGACAATATCACTTTGTGGTCCAGTTTTAAAGCCAATCGGCTTCAAACAAAGCCACCAGCAGCCATCCATGAGTTTGAGATCAGTATTTCAAACCTATCAACTACAGGAAATATTTTATTTCTGTGTATTTCTTATTGTAGGGTAATCGTATTCTGTATCTACACAAGGAATTTGTTAGAATGACTGATTTCCGTTTATATATATTTATTGTGGATTTTTCAAAATGTGTAACCTGAGAGGTTCATATTTGACATCCATCCACTTCGGATTTCTGGTTAGAGTTGAGCTTTGGTTTAGGTCTTAGGTCAGGGTGAGGTAAACAGTTTAGGTCACGATAGGTCAGGGTTAGGGTTTGGGTTCAAGTATCTGCTGGGTGAGGTGACCGCATGCAAGCTCAATATTTTTTTAACAAACTGCATCATCAACTGAACAGAAAACTCGTGTTGTCTTCAATGTGCGTACGAAGAAGCTCAACACACTGCAGAACACACCATTCTTCAGGACTCGAACAGTCTCTAATGAAGGATATATGGTGTAGGCCAGTCTCCATTCTATGCAAAGTGTATTGCATGAGTGGAGATGAATTATAGAGACCACAAAATTCCTGTCATGAAGAGTACTTCAAGTGTTAAAAAAAAAAACAGGCCTCTTTTTATTCAAGTTTCATGCACCCTCAACTGGACCAGGTAAGATTACCGCGCATGATATCCAGATTATTTACGGTTGCGAACGTAAGCTTATTGCCTTTGTTCGCACCATACATGGCTGTTGGCTCAAGTACACGAATACCTCCCTCTCTCTCTCTCACACACACATGGAACACGGATGTGCCGAGTAATTAGGTTATCCTTCCGCTACATGAGAGCAAGGTTTCCACGGTCTGTAGTATGTGATTAGACTTGGAAGACCTGGATATTGGTGGCGTGTTGTGTAATAACACAAAAATATTGTGTAGCTGCTTGCATGGGAAGACTATCACCGCGATACTGATCAAAAGGTAAGGCTTTAACCGACCGTTAAATTGAGGCTCATTATGTGACGAGGGACAGGTGTTGCTATAGATACTCAATCAATGTGTGTTGTTTCTTTCACGAGTTTTATGACCTTAGATACTTAAAATCCGACAGTCTGCCCACACTCCAGGATTGTGCAAAGATATGGCTGGAAAAAATACCCACGAACATACCTTCAGATATTTCCAGTTGTTGGATTTGCTCAGGGTGTGTGTGTGTGAAGCTTTCAAGGTGCAGTGAAGCGAGGACGTGGTTCTATTTTTAGCAAGACATGACCTACATTTATTGGCTGTCGCCAGTCAGAATGTTCAAACATATCAGGCTACCTTTTACCTCCAAACTACACCGTGAAAACGTGGAAGAGGAGACATGTTTCATTTTAAAATAACTGTTAGAAAAAATTATACCCCTTGTATACATAACCAAGTCCTTACTCCCCTCCCCACCCAACATCTGTTTCTCTCTCTCTGCTTCGGCCACTAACATGACTAGGGTGGCCTCAGGTGTTCTCCGCTAAATTGTTCCCTACCCGCACTCTCACGGATGACCTCACCTTGCAACCGATCGAGTGACCTTTCTGCACGAGAGGAAAAAAAAAACCAACGACATCGCAGTGAGGAGGACAAGGGGGAAGGGTTGTCGGTGTCATGAACAGGTGACAGATATAAGATCTGTTAGCGAGCAGACAGCTAGCAGACATATTGACGTATGGAATTGAGACTCGGTGGGATTACGACAAGAGGAAACACAAATCAGGTCAGATATTTACTTGCTATACCTCGGGTACCTGTGGATGTTCAAAGCACGGTGAGTGATTTGGACATGGTCATTACATCCAAAAATTCTAAGAAGTTTATAAATTTGCACAGTGTTTACACTCATAGCTACCAAGCGTGTACATTGCGGGCTGAGTGTTTGATATGCCTGCCCCACAGGTAAGTGCTTTTTCTAATGAGTGGGTCAAGCTCGGTGCAAAAACACATATAAACCACCATATGCGTAGAAAGTACGTGTGTGTGTGTGGGGGGTGTGTGTGTGTGAAAATGATGGTGTCACACTTGCACACAGGTATACCTCATAAACACATGGTCCCAGCTTTCAAATTAACTCCTTTGATTTAATGTGACAAGCAGTAAGAACCGGAAGCTTACTTTTTTTTCTAGCTGGATACGCCAGTAACTGTTTGTTTCTACTACAGAGCACACCCATCTCTCTCTCTCACACACACAGGCCCGTCGACAGCCAGCAAGGGCCTCCGGCAGATTGACTCTACGAGCCCCTTGTAACTGTTATCGTAAATTATTTTCCCCAGTATATAGTAATATGCTTACATTTCGATTGCCGGTATCTACATTTCATTAAGTAACGGAATATAGGCTGCAAACATTAGGACAAGTGTACTATAGTAGGATCGACATCACTACTTAAATATAAAGTTGTTTACAGGTGAGAAGTTAGTAAATGAGGAAAAATGATGTTAAAGGATCAAAGTTTTAGTGCCCTATTCCTTACAAAAAATCCCTAGAGTGAGGAATGTTATGTCAACCTTTCATTAAAAAAAACAACCACAGCCGCTTACCCAGGTACACCATCACCACCACCACCACCCCTCTCACATTCAACTACACAGTTGGACAGTTAATTGGGTGTAAACGCTACCCCGAGCATGTGACACTGATTTATACTTTCATTTTTTCGGCCCCCTAAATACCAATATGGCGTCTCGCAGAGCCACTCAGTAGACAGCTGGCTTGATTATTTAAAATGTGACAAACAGCACTGCATTATAGGGAACACTGGTGGAAAAAATTTAGAAACCAACAGACAACAGCTTCTTTTTTTGTTTGTTTTGTTTGTTTGTTTTCCTTTTTTGGTGGATTTTCCATCACTTGCACCAGTGAAATGCGCGCAAGAATACAGCTTGCTCCGACAATCAGGAAACACGAAATTTACAAGAAAGCAACAGTTACCCTTCTGATATTGGTCAGGTAAAATATCTTTGTAGGTTGCTTCATACTCTCTCTCAAACACACTCAGTTCAAAAAAACCATGTAACACTGACATCAATATTTACAGATATATGCTGTATTGACTGAAGGAGAATGATATACAACAACAGTGTTATAGATAGTATTAGATTACTATTCTTTGTCAAAGACTGCATCATATTGGCTCTCAGAGCATATGTACCCTACTTGCTTTTTAGACTGTCCTTAAATAGTCAAAAGGTGAACTTTATACTGCTGAGCATCACTCTGCAATAATTTGTCTTACACAGCTCAAAGGGAACTTGTATGCAATTACTGCAGCCTAATTCTTTTCTAGTTTCTTAATTTCATTAGTTAAGCAAATACATTTATAAGCACTTAAAAACTCAAAAGCTAATAGAAAAAAATAGTTATATATTTCCATTTATTTCAACAGGCTGTCTGCAGTACTGACTTGCTGTTTGTTGAAGTAGCTGCATGATGGCCTGGAAGTGCACACAAAATCAGCTGGTGAATCTGCTGCTTTAAAACAACCCTGTTGGTATGAGTAATGCTTTGATACATAGGATACATGATATGAATGAAGAAAGAGGGTGATGATAACCTTTCTAAGTCCAGCAACCAACTAGACAGTGTACGCTGCAGCACAGTTCTATATTTTCCTGATGATTGGAAGAACTTGGATGATAAGCACCATGATGAAAAATAGTGCTTAACGAGAAGGAGCTTGCTGTGTGCTAGTTTGTTTTTTGTTTGACTCAGCGTCATCATTGTGTTTTTAGGTCTGTTAGGAAAATATCAACTGTGGTAGACTACAGTAGGTAAAAGCTGGCAGTATGCAAGAGAATCATCACTGACCAATTTAAAAAACAGAAAGAGCATGTTACTTGTCAACCAAGCATGCATCATGAATTTAGAAGATCCTGATGACGAAGAACAAAACAAATGTAGTGCTATATGTTTTTGGTTTATTCTAGTTTTCTCTGAATCATAATTGTGTTCTCATCACGATTCATAGTATCATAGTACACAACAGTAGTGTATGAAAAACTGGCCATCATGTGTGCGGTACTAGTAGTAAGATCCCTACTGAGTAGTTTATTTCTCTAATATTATAATATCAATGTATTAACACATTTTTTCTAGTGGTACAGTCATAAACCTAAAATAAAGGTTTATGTATAACTTTTTCCATACTACAGGCACCAAGTAAACAGGCATGAGCGTTTCCAATTAACACATGAAAAGTTGTTTAATTTTTCATGTGCACAGTAGTCAAAGCTGATCCATCACAAACATTTTGAAATGCATGACACTTCACCTTCAATTAAGCCAAATGGCTTTCCAATAACAAACAGGGTAACATATGTCTGCATAATTTATAACCATAACATCGCATCAATTTTCTGCTGCCAGTGTACAAATGTGTTTCAAATTTGTCATTGTTCAAGTTCATTGACAGTACATTAGGCAGTATCTATTCTAATAGTAATGTATGACATTAATTTTGCTGCACATAGTGTACTTTAATTTTTCTTTAAACAGTTTATATATACATAACTTCACATACCCATGCAAACTTATTCTCTTGTACATGAAACACATCATGTTATCTCTGTTTATCTGTGTAGGTGTGTGTGTAAGATTTTAATATTAAAAGTTAGAACCAGAAAAACATAATTTTACTTATTTATTAATTAAATGTTTTGATTAGCAGCTGTAATTACTTTATGGCTCTGTTGTTTTATGACATTTCATTTGGTAAAAATAAGTTTTAAGAATGTAGAATGAGTTTCTCAAAGAATTGTTTATGTGTTTATTATCAATGCCAATTTTCTGTCATTGGTGTGTCACATGTTTATGGTTAACATTTTGGTTTTTTAGTTTCAAGGTCATTAGTCATGTGCCTTATGTGTCATAAGTGTGGTGTGTTGTACTACATGTTATTAGCAAGCTGTTTTTAATCGATGCAGTAATTGTGTGGTGAGTTCTACCAAGTGTTATTAGTCAGTGGTCCTCTTACTGTGTAGTTAGTGTGTTGTGTGTTGTAGCATGTTATTAGTGCCATTTTTTATGTCATTGGTGTAATTTGTGTTAAATATAATGTCCAGATCCTGTGAAAGGGAAATCTCCAGTTTTTTTCTCAAGTAATGTACTTTGTGTGTACATTAACGGGAGTGAATGTTCGTTTAGTCAAGGATGCACACATATTCAAAGATATAAACAATCAGGACACTGAAAAAGAGCGGTTAGTGAAGGGCTTAATAAGATCACTTCAAACTATGGATTTTTTTCAAACTATTTCAAACCGCCACCAAGCATTCATCTTCTTTGCAATTCACCCCTTAATCACAATACATTAATTTTCCATATTTAAAAAGCTCTTATTGTTGGAAAACCCTACTGAGAGAATTATCTTGCAAAGAGATATTTCAGCTTTTGACAGGTCACATACTGCATGATTGCTTTGCTTTCAGGCATCATTCTATAGATGATGTGGGTGGCGGTTATAATTGTCTCACTCAGATAATTTTTTTCCAGGTTTATTGAAACGACTTAACTCTCACGTGGTTTCTCCGACACAGATGATGCTTCCGAAAAATCGTGCTCAGTTTCTTGTTGCGGCAGCTGTACTGCTGATTGTAGCTGCCCTATACCTGGTCACCTTTAATCGCTGTTTCCTTGGAAAGGAGGTTCATTCCTTGCGATACCCAGAATGCACTGAAACATCACCAGTGAGGGAACAACGCAACTCTTTGTCCAGAATACAGAACGAGTTAAAGAGACAGCTGGGACAGTTAGAGTGCAACATGGCGAAACTACAGAAAATAGAAAATGTAAAATGATTTTTTTTCTTCCTTCCTTCAGGGATTTGACACCACTCACTACATTATGCTTCAAGACACACATGCTCTCTCGATCTCTCTTTCTCCCTCTCTCACATACACATTCCCGAAACACACAACCACGTATGTAAAATAGATGTCTACAGCTTTTCTTTGTGTGTAAAGGTGTCACTGACATTTTTTAAAAATCTGTTCAGGAAGTGGCCAGCAGCGGTGGATGGTGTCAAGACGAGAGTGACCCGAAAAAAACAAAGGTTCACCATTTTGACCAGAGACTGGCAAATATACTCGGTCACTTCCTGTCCGGGCAGTGTGTGGCGAGTTTTGGTGACGGACTCGGAAACTACAAGGAGTACCTCCTCACACAGGGACTGGTCGCCTCCTACGACGCCTACGACGGGGCCCCATTCTGCGAAAACGTCACATCCGGGGCCGTCAAGTTCATGGACCTGACCATCCCACAATATGGACTTCCGGTGTACGACTGGGTGATATGTCTGGAGGTGGCGGAGCACGTGCCTGCACGATACGAACGTGTGTTAGTCGACAACATCGCGCGACACGCGCGGAAGGGCATCGTCCTGAGCTGGGGTCATCCGGGTCAAGAGGGATTTCATCACGTGAACAACAAGAGCCCTGAAGACGTGAAGCGCCTGCTGGATGAGGTTGGATTCACCCTGAATGACAGCAGCAGTTCCTTGCTAAGACAAAACTCTACGCACTATTGGTTCAGAGAAAACACTTTTGTGTTTGAAAGAAAACCGGAGGTTATATTAAGAGAGGAGGATGCATAGACAGTTTTTATTGTCATGTGATAGGCGTACTTGATCTCTCAGGGAACAACACAGCTCCTCCATACCTGCATCTTGCACCTACTCTAACAATGCATGGCTTTGTAGATCTCACCTGGCTGACTATCATAAGCTCACTAACAAGACAGCTGCTCTTCTTACTCTCTTTTCATCGTCTGTAGTGTTTACAGTCGTCACTAAATCCTAGCTCCCTCAACACATGATAGAGGTAGATGTAGAAACATGGATAAGCACTTAAATTGTTGTATTTTAACACTTTTTAAACTTTTTTTTCGACAATATAAAAGTTTCTGTAATATAACAGTTTCTGTAAAGCCTTTGTTTGTTTGTGATAGTTGTAGTTATCATTGTGTCAATCTGATATTCTTTCTCTCTATATGCATATATGTGTGTGAGAATAATGTCAAGACTACATAACAGTAAGCCTCTTGATCCTGAAAGCAATTCAGAATTATGTTTACACAAACAAACTGCAAACTTAAGACCATACATCCTGCGCTGTCTTCAGTTAGAACAGAAATACATCTACTTCAACTGTTTCGTCCTGATGTAGAACACGCCATCTACAACACCAGCGAGATTTTTTCATCAACTTCTTCGAATTTTCAAATGGCAGTTGACGGAGTCTGCCATGAGGGGCTGTGCCGTGTGGAATGAAATGTAGAAGAAAGCCTCACTCACATATAACTCTTTGCTTACTAAGTTATGAGACGGTCAGACCCCTTTGTACGCATGAATTTACCCCCTTTAAAAAAAAATTAAAAATAACTAAACAAGACTGAAGAACAATTCAAATTGATAATGACAGATCAAAATGTGTAGAAATGGATTAGTATTGCCTGAATCCTGCTTGAGAACTCACTTTTATGATAATTCAACCAGAATTGGGTATTTGAAGTGGAGTGTTGCCCTAAACTAATTCCCGCTACACTTGCTTCCCATGCAAAGTCTTCTTCTACTTGGTCGTAACCACAAAATATACGCATTAGGCATGATAAAATTTGAACCATTTACTTGCACTGGGAACACAAATTATTTCATTTAAGTCACTAAAAGTATGGTTTATTAAAATACTTATACGAGTGGAGGGGCTAACAAACCACATCGCGAATCATGTGGGATATTCTTCGCGTGACATCAACTATAGTGTACATTAACACCTGAGTGGATGAAATCGGAAACAGGAGTACATAAACACAGGTAGCAGGAGTACATGAACACAGGAAACACAAGAATAGATAAAACCGGAAACAGGAGTATATGAACAGAGGTAATAGGAGTATATGAACACAGGTAACACAAGAGTAGATAAAACCGGACACATGAGTGCATGAACACAGGTAACAGGAGAACATGACTACAGGTAACAGTACATGACAACAGGTAATACAGAAGTACAAGAAGATGCCTCGTCAAGTGGAACAAGGGAGACTAATCCATCATAGCAAACTGTGGTGGGGTAATCTGCCACCAAAAGGTCACTGACACAGCAGCCAAATTCACTGCGGAAGAATAAAAATAATATTTGCAAGCCCTCAGACGACAACATATCGAATTAATAATTACTGGTAACGAGTGTTAACCGCTGACTATTACAATCAATGCCAACTACAATGCACTTCATTAACATAGTCGCTTAATTAGCAGAAGATCGTATGTGAAACAAGATTTCACAAAATAAGCGGGTTGACTATGAGTGTGTATTGTGTATATTGTGTGGTAGTCATTGTCATCGTCATTAAAGCTTTTATCAACATCAAGTGACATCCACCACTCCTACCACCTCCATCAGTAGCATCACCTCTACCACCACCAATGACAACAACCATCGATCTTTTTCTCCTTTACGTTTCATGCCCTTGGTAAACAACTACAATATTTACATAGTACCTGTAACTAGACTTATATCTATACTGCTATACCTTTATTAAACAACATATATTATTTACTCTATATTTCAGGGTTAATATTCTTTGATCATAGTCTCATTGTGGGGCGGAGAACATTGTGACATGCACACTAGAAAACTTAAGTGTTTGGCCACCGTCAAAGTCCACTTGTTGAGATGTTTCCGCTTTTTAAAAAAAAAAATTAGCTCTAACATTCATCAACAAACGAATACGGAGACCCTTGACATCACACAATTTGAGAAGAGAGCAGACGTCGCACAATGGATACCTTCAACAATAGTCTCTTTGTAAGGCCTTAATCATGAAACTTCAATAAAACACGAAGCAGACGCTTCTCTGGTCTTTTGTGGTGTGTGAACTTGCAGAGTGATCAGATAAGGTCTTACACACACACACAGAGTACACTATACAATACATATACACACACAGTCGTAACTCTCACACTTGTCTGGAAAATTATCAACGGTTAACAACCACCGTGTACTTTCTGTTATAACGGCGCCCCCTGTGTCCCTTGATTTTAAATCTAGCCGATCAGCTTAACGACTGTCACATGACTGAAGATTGTAAGCAGACTTCAATCATTCCACTGATATCTAATTAAATCTACAAAATTTATCGAAATGTATAAGTAGATCATCTGCAAGTGCATTTTCTTCATGTATTTCATTGAATTATTTTTTCTAAAGTTATTTTTGTAGTACCAAACCATCAATTTCCGTCGTTTTTTTCGCAGGACGACCGGGACATGAGCGCCATCTGGTGAGTTGAGCACCGGCATCCCTCTCTATCCTCATCTCTCGGACCCTGAGGCTGACAAACTTTATCATAGATTCCGCTGTCTCTGTCAATCTTTTGCTGTTAAGTGTTTTGGTTTTCACAGTGAGAGGTAAGTCTTTCGATTTACTAGACTGTTTTAGCTGCAGGACCAGCATCGAGTTCGTGTTAAGATTTCGTAATTCAGAGGCCATGGCGCCGCCATTATAACCGAATTTTCTGTCTCCACGAGTAATGGGGTTTTCCTATAATACATGTACACAGAAACTAGCCTGGTGGTCGAATTACAAGCAGAGGAAAGGTGTCCTGATAAGGTCATTCTATGAAAATCATATTTTTCCCTAACATTATTCATCTTAAAAAAACAGCAGGCCACTTTTGCGCCCCTCTCCCCTCCGTGACTGCGATCGCCTAGTTCGCCTGACGGTAGAGATAATATCTTATTCCAATAAAAATGTTATTTGCGATTCTCTAAACTTGTTCAGTAACCTTTAAGGAGCTTTGTCAC
The DNA here is from genome assembly GCF_003073045.1 of Pomacea canaliculata. Taxonomy (NCBI): domain Eukaryota; kingdom Metazoa; phylum Mollusca; class Gastropoda; order Architaenioglossa; family Ampullariidae; genus Pomacea; species Pomacea canaliculata. The sequence goes on from NC_037600.1 coordinate 3,677,820, forward strand.
TTACGGCTCACAAAAGTGTATGGATAAATTAAAACGGCAACAAAAATCTGTAATAGTTAAGAAATAATTATAATATTTGAAAATAAATAATCACAAAATTTTATTAATTTAATTAACTATATCGGAAAACAACTAACAGTAAATCCAGCCTTTAGGCGGGAAAAGTTTGTGATCAAAGTTCACTTGTAGCACGTCTGCTTCTGAAGCTTTCGCCGTCGAGTCCAGCAACTCCGTCAAAACCTGAGATAGTCTTTACACAGTTACCGCCCCTTTTGAAATACGGTTAGATTCATCAAACGACCAACACAGTAAGATAACAGAATAACAGAATTTAAAAAAAAACCTAGATAGAAAGGTACGACCCTTAAAAATCTAACAGTTGTTCAAATACACTATGTTAATATTCACTATTATAAAAAAAATACAAACTTAAATTAAAAACTTACATTAAAAAAATGTAAAAATCAAAAACGAGGAAGACTCACCTACGAACTTTGTTCATTAAAAAATAAATGCATAGACAAATTCTTCGAAATAATGTTCAGTTGTACACGATACATAGCATTGAAGCACAATTAAAACAATGTACTTGTCGAGTTCCAGTCAACGTTTGAAAAACTTACCTAGTGTGATCTGACTCTTTCTGTTAAACAGAATCACCACAAACATCTAAGGCGTCACTGCGGCTGCCTTCATTTCCCTTTTTCATGAAATAGTGGCGCAAAGTTTCGATGCATTTCCTGGCATCTCATATATAATACACTTACCATTTAAAAAAAAAATCTCTACTTTATAAGCCAAACTGGTTTATAAGCCACAAATATTTACAACTTGAAAGCTTGCATCTTAGGCATTTTTTCTCGTCTTAGGATGATGTGTGTGTGTTTCAGCAACTAATCTTAGTGATTCAATTGTATGCGGCTTTGATTTTAAAATAAGAACAAATAACAATAACAACATGAACAGTTAACACTATAACAATGTGAACAGTTAATACGTTAACGTGAAGATCATCGAAAAATTAATCGGAATCTGAAAAATCAGGAAAAATCCGTAAACAGGCCTCAACGCCGTAGAAGACGCAGGGTTAAAGACTGGGGACAAACGTCGCGGCTTATAGTCCGACATTAACGGTCATCAGCATGTCCACACGGCGACGTGGCTCTTTTATTATTATTATTCGCTCTCACGTTCCTTGGTCCGATGAAACGAAATTTTAGTCCAAATAAGCGAATAATGTTAGGTTTATGTAATAGGATTTGCTTCGGTTCTTTCGGATTCGGTCCGATAAGCGGGTGGTCCGGTAAACCGGTGAATTCGACTGTAGTGGCTTTGCAAGAGAAGGAAAGAATAAAATCACAAGAGAGTTTTCAACAAAGCTACAGCACTTGTTGCTATTATTAAAAATACCCACTAAATTATAATAAAAAATTCTTCTTCTACTCCATTCTACTTTCACTCGACAGAAACATTCTCCGGTATGCCTTAAAAAAAAAAAAAGAGAGTTAAATTGCAAGATGAAGTCAGCCCTCCAAGGGATGTATAAATCAGTATCAGATTACCTAAACGAGAGGGTAGATGAGCTGGTCTCTCTGGCCGCGTGGAGTCAAGGCACTTGTTTTCCTTTAATAACAACTGGCGATAAAAGTGTCTTTCGCAACACAAAAATACACAAAGAACAGATTTTGTCAGAGCTGTCCCGCCCAGCGCAGCGATTATCTTCAAACTGAGCAAACAAATTATATCTTTAAATTCTTATAGTCGCTGTAAAATAGTGGTATCAAAAATAATTATCAGGGCTTCTGCTTACGCAAAAAATTGCATACAGTACGCATTAAAATTCGGAGGACCCCTTCAATATTCGTCAATGGGGTCCCATTCAAATTTGGGTGAAGAACGGGGACCCCTTAAAAATCTGAAAAAAGGGGTCCCTGGGACCCCAAAGAATTTAGCCTTAGCAGAAGCCCTGAATTATTAAACAAGAAAAAAAAATTCGATGAAATATACATGGGTAGATTGCTTATCCTATCACACACACACAAGGGGGACTGTGTATGCACGTTTCCATGCGTTCAGAACAGAGAGAAAGAATTGAAGACATGGAGAAAGAGTTTTCATACTTTGTTAAGCATGTCTATTCTTCTTTCTTGACTTTACCCCAAAAATGTAAAAAAAAATTGCAGATTTCTCTCTTATGTATGTGCTTTTGAATAACCTATGATCTTTGTACTATCAGAACAAGAAGTGTAAAGACAGACCTCATCGCTTAATGATGGCAGTCCGTATCTGGAGGTTGATTGTGGCCCTGTGTGTATATACAGACATCCTATTTTTTACAACTGCACAGTCGGAGGGTAAGAGTGAATATTGTCAGTATTACTGTCAGTATTACAGGGCAAGTTTTCTTGTAACTATTGTCGTAAAGTCTTGGTCAGTATGTTATTATAATGATAGGTAACACGAAGGTAACACTCAATGTGTCAAGTCAGGATTTGCCGTGAAGTGCGCTATGCTCTTCCTCTCGAACAAGCTCTGTAATACTAAAAGTACAAAGAAACGACGTGTTGAGATGGGAGTGTGGAATGTTAGTAAACAGCTGAATGGAATATACCCACTAACTATAGTCTTGATCCTTTCCACACAAGAAAAGTTAAGGCAGCCCCCGTCATCTAAGGTTATACAATGATTAATTCTCCTAACGCTGCTAGGTATGTCCTCTCACTACACGACCTTTAAACTCGTCTATAGAGTCGAGGATTTTTGCAGGTGTGCTGTCGAAGGAAGACCCTATAAACCTAGCTATTAATTAATCTATTCTTTAAGAGGGTCGAATTATTATTTTGTTTTCTCTTGGCTGCTTTTGTCTTATTTTCTTTTGCATTTAGCCTTCAGGCCATCAAAAACTGTATAAGTACATATTTTATATGAGAAGCACCACATCTAAAACCTACATCTTTAGCTATGACAAGATAACTGCTTAAATAATTATGCCTATGTTAAAGCTTCCTTCTTAAATCTATAAATTTGTGATAAAATGAAATATGAGCGACAGATGGCATGTACTGAGCTTTATCTGCACATTATGAAAACATAATCAAACGGACTTTATAAGAGGTTTAAGATCCTTTAAAGGTCCCGAGAAAGTCTTTATTTTCAGTATAATCAGACCTGTTTGAACTCTGCTATATTCTCCGGTATACCAAGCACCCACTTCTGCTTGGTAGATAGGTGGTTATACAACCACAAGCTTAAGTTGGCCGCAAACCATCCACCTTCTAATCTACAGTCAAGCTCACTAACTGCCAAAATATGAACACTTCACTACTACAACAGCAAGAAGAAGAAGAAGAAAGAGGAAAGAAGGAAAGAAGAAGAGTCATCTATCGTAATTTTAATTTTCATCTTTATTATTTGGCACTTTAGTATTTTAAAACAGAAAGAAAATGTTTTCTGTTTCAGAATGCGAATGTGAAGAATTTCCATGCACAACACAGAGACGTTACGAATACGCCGATTTTAGCCGTAAATGTAAGCTTGAAGGTCTAGATTTTGGTATTTTTAAAATTCTTTTTGAAAATTAAATTATCACATTCTTCACATATTCCTTATTGTCTACTATGTCTCGTCAGCGGTAAACAACTAGGACTGTGGAATTATTAAACAAGCGCGTATTTTATGAATGGTACTGTGCTTTCAGTTTCAATCTCATTTGTACTGTCATAACTGTGATTCTTAACTCTATTGTGATAACTGTAATGTCGATCAGCATAGATATTAGAGTTGTGTCAACATCTACTTTTTTTTCCTTGGTTGCAGTAAACGTTGCTCTGGGTAAACCAGTGTCTTCAAGTTCAGTACATAGAGGCACGTTATCCTCTGCTCAACCTTGTGTTGTTGTTAGTGGCCATGTAACGACTCATCTCGTGAGCGATAAGGACAGGACAGGCATTTGCTTTCTGACTGCAGCAGAGGACAAGTTACCTTATTGGGAAGTCGATCTACTGGAGCCTTATTTACTTGCTGGCATCAACATCACCTGGGCACTAACCGCAGATTCTTCCTTGGATTATAGCCGTGAAGGAAGTAAGTATAGTCGTTATTGTAATGGACTGCCACGTGTGGGTCCTGCGCGCAAGGATTACTTTCCACTCGCATGCACCCGTCCAGCATGCGCCCACACGCTCACTCCAAAACACTCCTCAAAATACAAAACTTCAATATGATAAGAATATAATCAAACAAAAGGCGCACACACATATATCTACCTACGTGAATGGTCACGCAGTATATCCACTTCACAACTCAGGCCTTCCGGCTCGTACTCTCCTCACTGCCAAAGTTCACTAGTTAATGTCACAGTTCACTGTTCAAACGTGTAGAGTTCACAAATCGCTGTTTCAATGATTCATCAATACACCGTCGATCCCACGCTGGGGTACTTCCAGATTTACTATCAGTTCTCTAAACATTCACTATACATGTAAGTTCTTCAAGTCCCTTGGACACTTTTTACGTCTTCTATAATCCAGGAGACGGACTCTGAGCGGCCGCTCACCAGCTCGCTACCCGGAGAAGTGACGTTTTCTGTCCCTCCCCAGACTTCGTTGGTTTCTTCCTTCCGGTGGGCGTAACTTCCTCCCGGTGGCCTTGGAGGTGTAGAAAGGTCTGGAGCAGGTGTAAGGGGCGTTGCTCGCCTCAGGCGGTCCCCGCTTCAGCTGGAAAGAGGCTCGTCGGCTGTTTACCCGGTGGTCTCCCCCTGGCCATACATCACTTGTGGACGCGTTTTACGTCGATGTTGTCGTTAGCCCGCCGACTGGCCACTGGTGAAATAGGGCGGCCCGACATTTGGCGCCAGTCGGGCCGATATCCGCCAGCATTGACCAGTCACTGCATTAACATTCCAAACAACCTTAACCCCACCCGACTAACATACCAAACTATACTAAATACACAAAATAGCTCAAAAAGTAGAAAGCATATTTTCTACATCTATCGCCGTTGCTACATACTTTTCTTTGTCGCTCTCACAGTATGCTCTTATAGACTCAATAGAAAAACACCTTATCTCTTGGACACCTTAATTTTTTGGTTAGTGAGCTCGACTCCAGAGTAACTCGCTGACTGTAGGCTCTACTCACAGGTGATGGTAGAATTCACCTAGAGAGGTTATGATAATCTTCCTTGCTCACCCAACAGGGATGTCTACATGACTTATCAGGGAAAGGCAAGGAATAAAAAGCTTGGCACCCTTTCTAAATGGGAAGAGCGATTTCACTTTGCTGTCCTTTAGAGCATTGGTCTGTCTTGTTGGGACTCTGACATGTCCTATACGTCATAGTGTATGCAAGCGAAATGTAATGGAAATAACCCTCCCTACTTTATTAGGTTGACTGCTTCATCTACCAGGCAAGAGCTACTCAGTTGTTGACAGGCTTGTGCTTGAAAGCTGCTAGCTTTTGTCGAATCGCAATAATACGTTAAAGCATGTGTAAGGGAGTGGTGGGGGTGTGATGCTGGTGAGGCATAAACTTCCCTGTCTTCCACACAGCAGGGAGCTGCCCTGATTCCCAAATTTGCCTGAAGATTTCAGTCAGCTTGGGAGCTGTCACATTCACATCTGCTTTTAACATCTCTGCTGTTATTCCATCTGCCCCTGGTGCTTTGCCACTCTTCATTGTCTTGATTGCTGCTGTCACTTCTTCCAGGGTTGGCGGGTCTGTGCAGATGTCAAATCTATAACTGCTGGCTGGATGTCTGCAAGGTGAGGGGGATCTGGTCTGTTCAGGACTGAGTCAAAGTGCTCCCTCCAGCGCTGTAGTTTTCCTGCCTCTCCCTCCACTACATTACCGTTCACGTCTTTCACTGGCACATCACTGTTCTTAAACCCGTTGTTTAGCTGTTTGTTTATCTTGTACAGTGTCTTCAGGTCATTTTTACTTGCTGCATTTTCTGCTTCATCTGCCAGTTTCTCTATGTAGTCTCTTTTGTCGGTTTTTGTCATCCTCTTTACCTCTTTGCTTAGTTTTGTCTATCTTTGTCTGTGTTGTTCCTTCAGGCGTTCAGATCTAGTGTTGTTGTTTATTTATTTATTTTTTTTTTATTTGGCTGACTTTCTCTCATCTATCTTCTTCCATATGACTTTGATCCACTGTTCTTTCTTCTTCCGTTGGAAGCCAAGTATTTTCTCTCCTGTTTCCTGTAAGACTCGATTAAAGTCGTCTAAGGTCATCTCCTGTTGGTCACCTAGAGCCTGGAGCCTGTTCTTTACTTCCATAGCAAAGGCCCATTTGGTGGCTGGATCTTTTCCATTCTCGGAGTCACTCTTGCTGACGTGCCGTTTTCCTCGCGATGACGTTAGCTTCAGAGCAACAAAACTGCGGCATATCCACAAGAGTGTTGGTCACTTGCAACGTCTGCTTCTCGGTAGGCTCTGACATCTTGAAGTGAGCTCCTTCATCTTTCTGGTTGATGATGACATGGTGTATCTGGTTCTATTAATTCATTGTATCCCATCTGGGTGATGTCCACGTTGCCTTGGAATATGTTTGTGTTGGAAGAGTGTGCCACAATCAGTAGGTTGTTTTCTTCACAAAAGTCTGCCAGTGTCTGCTCCGTTGTCATGATAAGCGTTCCAATTCCATGCTTGCCCATGACATGCTCCCTTCAGGTTGTCCCATTCTCCACTCTTGGCATTGAGATCCCGATGATGAGCAAAACATTCGTGTACGCACCCCGTTAGAGAACACTCCGAGGCGCCTGGAGCTGATCGTAAAAAGCATCCTTGTCTTCTGCCTCGGAGTCATTTGTTGGCATCGCAATGCATAGCAGGCTAGCACTGTCAGCTTGGGTACTTTGAATGGAATCTTGCCTCTCAAAAGCCTGGGTCCATAAGGCTTCCATTCAGCAGTTATTACCCAACCCTTTTCAGTTTCTTGTTGAGGAGTAGACGCTACTCCTTCAGATGCTGAAGCGTCTGATCTCTCTGAGAACAGAGATGCTATGTCCTGATGCCAGTCTCCTCTTTCTGATGCCGGGTCCCATCTGACCTCACTGACTCCCAGATGTCCAAGTTGTAGGTCAATTCCTTGACTTAGTTGGAGCATCCTTGCTCAGTCTGGTACAAGGTCTGGACGTTCCGCACCCACCCTCAACTTTTGCCTCGGCTTGAGTAAATCCGCTGTCTGGGCGCCAGCTCCCTCTCGGGTTTGGCTGTCGTCCGTCATTAAGTCCAGTCTCCTAGTGTGCTTCATTACCTCCACCATCTATGCCGAATTCTCTGGTTTCAGTTTCGGTAACGGTCTTTTTTAACATGGTAGGGTTGTTAGCCCTACCACAACCTATTTTACCTGTAGGTGAGGTGTCCACCTTAGGCGCCTCTTACCACATGCCTGGCTGGATGGCAGAGTGACCCTATTCTTACAGTGCTCGCTAGGCAAGCTTACCCCGGGGTCCCACAGGGGGTGAAAAGCAAATAAACCTAACTAATCCCCTGCACCTTACCACATCTGTAAAATAACGAAAAGAACAGGATCTCGTAGCATGCAACATCAAGAAATGAGAAATGTGACTTTCTGACGTTTACCCCCCTCCCCTATCTCTCTTCTTTAGCTACTCCAATATGTTGTATTGAACGATGAAAACGTGATGTTTTAACTGGCGATGATTAAGTCCCATTGGCCTATGCCGTCGCCAATGGCTCTTTCGTGAGTCGTAAATCTACGGTGCCAACCTCTCCAAGAAAACTCTTTGTGGTCAAAGATATTTTAAACAACAGACACTTTATGTACAGTTTGAATAACAATCGTTACTTGCAGACAAATTGGTAAATGGGGGACATACGCAGCAACATAGTCAACAGCGCCACCCGCTTAAACTACCCTAGTCCGTGGGGGTGGGGTGGGGGATCAGTGAGTGCTCTTCACCACGGTAGTCACATGTTGGTGTGCTCCCATCGAATGCCAAATATTGTGTAATGTTTTAATATTCAATCTGTCGCAAAGAGTTTAAAATATCGATGACAATATTGTTCCTCGAAAAAGCCATCATGTGGAACTTGTTTAGAAAAATTTGTGGACTTGTTATGATCGCCTTGTTGAGATGACGCTCAGAGGTGAAGGCAGCCATGTGTGTGAAGACGCTTCATGTGAGCTCGTGTAGCATGTCCCTTCTCCTGACTACTCTCGAGAAAAACCCATGACCTGTACTTGCAAATAACAGTGCGAATATTTAGGAGAAACTGAAACAGGCTGCAACAACGACAACACTACACCATCATATCGACAGCCACAGGAAAACAATCCGTGACCAGGGTACGGAACTCCACGCTATTTTTAGTATCATTACCCCTGCTAATTAAACGGCGGCACACGCCGACACGAACAAAGGCGACACACGCCTGGCGATGATTCTGCAGCTACTCTTGCTGCCTGTCTCTCCCACGTTACCTCTCTGTCTGCTACTAGTTTTGGTTGGTTTATTTAGTAGGAAAGCGCTTCAAACTTGAGGTAATTTCGCACTATGGGGGAGGTAGAGATGGGCAGGAAACCGGAGTACTCGGAGAAAACGCTCAGCCCTGCGGACATTCAGAGAGTGTCCCGAGACGAGATCTGAACCCGAGTGTTTTAATTAACCACTACAATACCAGGCGCCCCTGCAACTCCTCCACTCACTCTCAGGACTTATTGACAATGTACAAAGTATCTAGAAACAAGCTCCCATCACCCGTGCGCTCTCTTGCACCGAACATTCTAGGTAACAAGTATTTGAATGTGGCAGATGAATACTGAATCTGAAAGAATCTGAAAAACACACTCGCTGGCGCACCTGCTCGAATATCTAGACCAGGGTTCACCAACTATTCTGACACTGAGAGCTACTTAAATGGTACTGAGTAATACGAGGAACTACTTGTTTGATGCAAACTTACTGAGTAACAAAGTTGAACACATTTTAAGCTTTTTAACTTCTTGTATTTTGTACTAATTAACACTTCTGTACCAATTGTTGGGAAATCATTAGCTATCGTATCATCAAACCTTTATAAAATTTCTGAACAAATCATGAACTCTATCCCATGCTGGTACAAATGATCAGTTATGTAATTAATTATCACATTAAGGGCCATCGGGCGGCAGCTCACACAAATGACTGCAAGTCTACAACAGTTAATTCGTAACATGGTGCTCTCTCGATTTCAAAATGTGTGCTTTGTTTAATGGGCTTATAATTCAAGTGTTTTTCCGAAGAAAACATAACTGCCAAAAATACAAGCCTACATAAAACATCATATGTGGTGGATGGTGCTGGGCGTGACTGTTCGTGCGCGCGTGTGTGCGTGCACATACACGCGCATTTTATTTATTTATTTTTTATTTGTTCAGTGAGAAATAAGACGAAAATCGGCGTGTTTGTGGACGGCAACAAGATTTACGAGTACCAGGGGACAGATTCTGACAAGGATTACATTTCTGTTCCACCTAATACCATTGGTCAAATAATCAGGATCCAGCGATTACTTGAGGTTCCACGTAAAAATGTACATGACAGACATTACCCACTTATGCTTTGCCAAGTTGAAGTCTATAGTAAGTAAAATGTGTCAGATATACAGTTAAGCCTCGGTTTTCGTCTATAACCCGTTCTAAGACAATCGGCAAAATCCGAAACCGAAGAAAACCGACGCAATTATTTCAATATCAATCCATGTAAATCCAATTAATTTGCTCTAGACACTTCAAAATACACACCCAAAACATATTTTATAGAGAATAAATATTGTGTTTAATATTAAAAACAATAAGATATTCATATAAAATGAATATTGTCGCGTAACGTGATCGGGCGTCGAAGGGACTTGCTTTCTCACAGACACACTCGCAAACACACAGACAAACTTCCACGCGCCCGACGCGAGCAACGAAGCCAATCACTCCTCAGTGGACAAAACACGCACACGAAGTTACAATACAAAACTGAAATTTATTGGCGGTCGCAGAGTGTGACCACCAACTCAAAACAAAAGGAAAAGACAAGAAAAAAAAAACCCCACTACAACAGATTGCAAAAACAAAACAGGGGAAAGCCCCACCACTTAAAAAAAGACATACACCCACGCACTTCTAAATACGCCCCTCTAATGGTGTTCGTGAGGTCTGGCATGGCATGAAACTTTTTACACAGTATACACAGTATTATATATATATCTATTCCCCCCAAAAAAAAACAACAAAACAAACAACAACAATTGAGACAATGTTTAACTACAAGTAGGTTAGATTAGAGAAAACATCCCAAATCAAAACGCCCACCCACCCAACTCTTGAACTCCCTAACTTTCAGTCTAAAGATGTCGTTCGTAACCACTACACTACAGAGACGTAGCTCACAGTGCTCTCTAATCTAACCTACTTCAACATTGTTTCGGTTGTTTTTGGCCCCTTATTTATTTTACCTTTACCTGTCATCAGTTGTAGGCCTTGAGCTATTTTGCCTGTCACAATTAACTTTATGCAGCCATTCATAGTGTCTAAAAGTTGTAGAATAAGCCCCAGAGCAAGTTTTACAGCTGGCAATGAGTGAAGCGGAGTGTTGACAGCACGGAAGTGTGCAAGGTCGCTGACGTCATGCTTCCGAAGTTTTTCCCTTCAGTGAGACTTTGACGAAAAAAAAATCAGCACCCCGATCTTCCAAACTAAAAGTCCCGGTCTAACCCTGGGGAGAGGGAAACTTCTGCCCCTCCCACGCTTATAGGGTCCCCGCCCCCCTGTCCGTCAGATCAAACGACCGGATACACCCAAGCCCTCGGACGCCCCCACACCTCGAACACCGCTGTAGCAAGCAACACGCGACAAATATAAAAGACTAATGTTTTAACGTAGCATTGGTTTTTCTGGAGACTCTTCTTGGCGTATGAAAGACAACGAGGACCCAAAGAGAGGTGCAGATATAATTGTTTGGAAATGAAATCTCTCCTCCATGGGAACCTTACGTGTCAAGGCACTATCTGCGGTCACTTCCCTTCTTGGTCTTCTTATCGTGTAATCGTGGTCACCTCACTGACCCGACCGAAACAATCGTCCCTGTTTATTGTAACCATCGTGCCACAATGTAGATCCGTCATCTGCCAGATGGTCTCTGCTAAAAGATGTGAAGCGCCTCTCCCCACAACTAACAGATGCAGCAGACACTAGCGGCACAGTTCGGGAGATGTCAACCCCAAAAAATATTCAGATCTATTACCCTCTACAAAAATAAAGACATAACTTACTACACTACTTGAATGCTACACAATTTTTAAAAAAGCACAAAAACGCTGGAAAGTAATGGCATTGTTTGGCTAGACGCGCGTAGTCACACGAGCAACAAGTCCACACTCAGCAAGAGAACGCGTGGGTCGCCCTTTGTTTTTTGTTGGGTTTTTTGGTTTGTTTTTTGGATTTTTTTTTTTTTTTGGGGGGGGGGGGGGAATCCGAGACATTTTTTTTTTTCTCGAGGGAAAACGAAATCGAGGATAACAGAAGTCAACGAAAACCGAGGGTTAGCTGTACAAAATTAAATGATAATTATTATAAGTGTGAAGTCTACAAGAGTTCAGCAGATCTTTTCCTTGTGAAATATTTTAGTAGTATTGGTGGGGCCTTGATGACAGCAAAGTGGGCGATACTTTACACTGTATATTGCATACCCGTGATACTGTTCACTGTATACTGCATACCTGTGATACTGTATATCGTATACCCGTGATACTGTATCTTGTATATTGCATACGTGATACTGTGCACTGTATATTGCATACCCGTGATATTGTACACTGTATGTGGGCGACTTTCTACTTTCTTTGAGATCTCCAAACTGACGTCATCCTGCGCTGACCATCCTTTCACTATCATAGGATCTGCGGCTTTTTCTATTGCAAGACTTACGCATACTCTCTTTCGGTTTGCTTTGCACATGCACGCGCAGACAAAGATGCAAGCGCGCTAGTTGACTACGGTAAATCCAGAATCTAAAGTAGCAGAGGAAATATTGGAAGTAAATGGACCGTGGAGCAGAAAGCGTTGAAAACCTGCAGGGTAGTGGGGAATTAATCCATCAAGCGAAAAGCTTGCATCTTTAATATAAATTCTTACTTTAAGATGCTAGCACACTTCCTTCAGCTCACCTCAGTCCTCTTGGAGTGTATCTGTTGCGCTACATCTATACTCCTCCCCAAGTGAAGGGAGTGTAAGAAAAAGATAGCGAACTACTAGTTTCTTCTGTTTTTATAGACAAGTTCTAAATATCGCTTTTGGCATGCATGCCCTTTCCTTCCACTAACCGACCCGTCCAAGGAGAGCTTTGGTCACGTGGTAAGGTGAGGGATCCTCTGGCACTGCAATTGACTATATCTCGATCACCATTGTGCGCCCCCTCCTGAAGACGTCCAACCTCGGCACTGTTTAAAAAAGTGTCTATTATTAAAGAACTTTCTAATCTGATCTTTTTACCCAAGCTGCAAGAGCTCTTAATCACTGATCAGCACAGTTAACTCTTTAGAGACGCTCAATCACGACATTCGGGCCATCGAGACCCCTAAGCTTCTGGCAACCACGACAGACCCCTTTTCCATATTCCAGACCAGCCTCCAAGACGGGTCTCAGAGAGTCGTTATCGACTCACGCTCCTCCCATCCTTTCACAGTTCTCTGTGACGTTACCACCACTTCCACCCTTTCCAAGATTCTGTTCTTGTGGACGTCTTCTGTGCCCTCTAGCGTAACCACCGTCAAGGCTCATCGAGCACCATAGTCCTCCCTTCTGCAGGCAGCAAACACTGTCCAAAGCTATTTGGTTCATGAGGTCACGGACAAGCTGTTCGCTTCGTTTATCTTTTCTCCCCTGGGGACTTCAACTCTCCTTTCTCTGGCGTGGTTACCACACTCCTCAAACTTCAACGCGTCGATGCCGTTGGTGCTCCGGAAAAACAAGCCCAATCACTTCGCTTACTTGACTTGCTGTCATTGACCATGTTACAAACTGTCACTGAACATATTACAAAATGGACTGTCTTTGCTGCATGTGTCTCAATCAACTCCAGTGAAGCAGGTTCCCAAAAGCAGTGTTCAGTGGTGATGGGGGTCCACGTATATTCCACGAGGGTATCAGTAGATATCAGTAGTATACATTTCTTACAGATTCCCGTGTACCTTGAGTTTCCTTGATGGTCTAGAAGTCAAAATAGGTTCAACATGCAAAACGTGCCCCCCACCATCAGTCATTGCTTAATGGTCCTACTTTCTTGTAGGTAAATTTGGGAAAGAGAAAGGCCAAGGAACTAACCTCCTGCATCAAAGAGCGATGTTAAAGGTTAACCCGAGTGGTCGGTGAAAATCGCTGTAAATGGGGCGTAAAGGTAGAACAAAGCACGTCCCAGTAGTATTTTAGGACAAAGAGGGAACGAGAAGTTTTTTAGGTTGAGGATGTCCTTCGTTATTTCGGCCCTGTAGTAGTCACCAACCTTGTGGTGCCTATCGTCATCGGCAACCACAATGAGCGGAAAAAGCGGATCAGAGTGTTGGTGTGAACTTATCCTCCACTGACCCCCACCTGCAGATACAGTTGTTACTGGAGCACAAGCAGTCAGATATTATCAAGACTTACTCTTTCAAAACCTTTCAGAATTACTGATTCCTTGCTGGGAGAAGTGACCACAGAACACCAAAGAAGAATCGATAGAGAACTACAAGATCAATAGCTCTGTTCAGTTCATATGGGAGAAAACCCACTGATGTACCAGTCCACTTGCTAAGGGCGCTTACCTTCAAGTGTACCAGCTGCAAGAAGGGTTACTGGCTCTATGCCACGATGTACCATTGGCAGAACATCTGTGTCGTTGTCACTGTCATTGGCAGAACATCTGTGTCGTTGTCACTGTCATTGGCAGGACATATGTGCACACAGAAAGTGACTGACCGGCTGGGAGCTGATTTTTAATGGCCTGGAATGGTGTTAGATGTTCCCTGATCTGTTTCTTCATGTGATGTTTGTCAACGAACATTGTCAAAGAGACGTGGAGGTAAAGTTTCACTTGGACAGCTTATCTTGGTTAATGAACCCTTTCGAAAAGTTGCAGTGAGCCTTGCTGGACCCACAAAACCTATGCTGGAACGAAGGGGCTAACTACTGTCTCCTTTGTGTCGCCGTGATATATCCATAATTGCTGGCACGGCGTAAAACACAACCATCCAACCCATCCTCTTTATCATGTACATGAAGTCACTTACAACTCTCATACAATCTCACTCTACATCTGATCAATCCTTTCCTGACGACACTCAGCTATACACCAGTTGCTCTCCTTCTACAGCATCCAAGATTGTATTTCTGATATTAGACAATGTGTAACCGAGTGGTGGGGAGTTGGCAGTGACCACAACAGTCCAACACTCAAACCAGAAAGGCAGGAACCGTCAGCAGGTGCACAACTCTTTAATGCACGGGCTAGAACAACAGTCTTGTCTTCGCGCCTTCTCTTCTCAGTTTTCTCCCCTGTCCTTTCGTCTCAGCTCTGCCCTTATATACCTCTCGGGCGGGTAACTTTTCGCGATCTTTCCCATGCATCAGCACTTTTCTGGCATGCATCAGCAGATCTATTTTCGCGATCTTTCAGAATCGTAACTTTTCTTTTCTCGCATACATCAGCACTTCCTGCCTAACAAGCGCTGGTCTACCGTCCCTCTAAAAATGGATGACCCACTCTCGATGAACATTTTTCTCACATCTGTCTCCGCAATATAAGCTCCATACGTCATGCTCTGTCCACCTCTACCACCAAAATTCTCATCTGCTCATTTGTTCAGTCTAAACTAGACTATTGCAAGTCTCTTCTTCTTGGCTGTCCACAGAACCTCATTGATAATATTCAGAAAGTTCAGAATTCGCGCATTCTGTCCTCCCTCCCACAAAGACAGTCACATACGGGCAACAGACGTCCTCCCTCTGGGCTGCTAAGCAGTGGAACTCTCTTCCTCATCACATTCGTCACTCGGACTACAAGGCTACATTCACACGCTCTGTGAAAACATATCTGTTCACAAAGTACTATCCTTGAATTACTATCTTTACTCCCGGGCAATACTGTCTGTCATGCTAACCATCATGTAGCGACTCCATCTTACACTGTTTATAATATCTACAGCCCTTCATACCTTCATCCATTGCTGTACCTTTTACTCTTGTACCTCATCTTTATGTTTGGTGTGTCTATACGTACCTCACTGTTCACTGGCTGTTGTGCTGTTTGGTGTGTCTATACGTACGTCACTGTCCACATTTATCTTGTACCTCATCTTTACGTTGTTCAGTGTGTCTCTACGTATGTCATTTATTATTGGTCTGCGCAGACAGTGCGATCTATCTTGGTCGTGATGCTGCGCGTTATGTTCCCATTATTATTAACATTACTAATGGCTGTTGAGTGCTAGTCACTACTGGCTGTTTGGGGAATGTCTTTACGGAGATCATTGTACATGTGAGGTACTCTCTAACCTCTGGGGTGGCAAGTCAGCGGTGTTGAAAAGGCCAATGACAAACTTGAAGGTCTTTCTGTATGGAAGAGAATGTATCCTACAATCAGCCTCTGATTTACATAAAATCTATAAATCTATAAAAGGCAAAGTGTGAAAATTGTAGATAGGCTCTTCTATTGCTACCTTGTTTGAGACGTTGTAATGGTTATTCCTTGTCAAGATAATGTGGGAGCTGACTACCTGAGCAGGTTCGCCAACACCAGTCTCCTCTCTACTCCACGTATCAGACTGAAGACGTTCGGTCGTCGCTCTGTCTCCTTCTCCGGCCACAGTCTCTGTCTCTCCATATAGTTTCTGGAGTAGCCTGCTTCTGTCTCTCCACACAGTCTCTGGAATGGCCTGTCTCTCTCTCTCCATACAGTCTCTGCAATGGCCTGTCTCTCTCTCTCTCTCCACACAGTGGAGTCAGTACATGGCATCCGACCTGGACATAACATCTTTGTAAACACCTACTCGTCCATCTGTTGTCTTTCCCACCACACACTATCTCAGCCTTCCTTTCTGTTGTTGTCTTGCTGACCGGTGAATGTTGGTGTATGTTGGTGTGTGTTTGTTGTGCTTGTTTGTACTTAGTTGTGACGACGACATCACACGACCTCCTTCCTTTCCCACTGCCCCTGGTCTCGTCAAGCGCATCCAGCTCACCTGGGTGTGGGGAAATGGGCGATGCAAGTCCAGTTATCAATATTTTTGTGTTGTTGTGATATGACTCAAATTTTTCCTTAGGCTGCAGGTTCGGATTTTATGGCACTGAATGTGAAGGTATCTGCGAGCAACCAATCTGCTGGAATAGAGAAATATGTAGTGGTGTCGACGGGTCCTGCCCACCAGGTAAGCGTTGACAACGTCACACTTATATTCTGTTGGTGACTATACCAAGTAGTGTGCTGTTAAATAAAAGCTGTTTTGACCAGGCATTGTAGAAAGAGACAGTGTTAGATGTAAATAGCGTAATCAATCAAGAGCATTATATATATATCACGGAATAAAAGTACAGAAATGTAAACTCAGTCACCCTGGTAAAGTCAACCTTAGGGTGATCCAAGCTCACTCAGAAACACTGTCCGGGAGCTGCTAGCAGAAAAGCAGACAAACTTTGGAAGTCAAGAGCCCAGTTGAGCAGATCTTTAACATTTGTATTCTGGTAGCGAACATTTACAACACCAGAAGGTTCTCTGCCACAAATGTACTACTTCAAAAGTCTGACACGAAATGCCGTGGAATGTAGTTCAAGACTTCAGTTGCTAAGAGAGGGTGCGCTCAAGCTGTCGAAGAGCTGGACAAGAGTTTAGTTACAGCAGTTCACAGACTGGCAACGTTTTTCACAGAACGGTTGGTCTCGTCTACAAACCCGTGGGCTCGGCTTCTCTTTGACTGGATGACTAAGCTGGTCCACCTCTTTCTCTTATGATTTTCCTTTTTCTACCTTACCTGGGCCCTTTGTCTATATTCTTTTTCTTAACAAACACCTCCCTGTCATACTACAGTTTTACCTATCTTCTGTCTTCACTGATCTCTCTCTTGCCTTTTTTTCCTCATTATGCCTTTCTTTTGAATGGAGGTCCCTGATGGGTTGCTGGCCATCATACCAACACATCTCTTTGACCCGGACTTCTCCTAGACGGGAGGTTGGTGTGGCCCACACAACCAAGTGGCTGATCGTGTTTTGACCTAGCTTTGCTAGAAGGTTGCGGCTGGAGTCAATCTAGTCTTCATACTGGGAAGGCCAAAGTATAATTCTTGTGTATCCCTGATGCTTCCCTGCTGGAAATGCTCTATGGTACCACACAGTCGCATTACGGACATTTCCTCGCTCAGTGCGCAAATCAGAAGGCAAGAGAAGAACTGCGTCGACGGGACGGAAAACAAATTTGTCGACCGACCCATAAAAGTAACACCCCACAGATCCCTCAACTCTTCAAACGAGGTCATTCGTCTCGATCTCACAGCCTTCAGAAAAGGTGACACCTGTGACCTCATCTTTCTTCATCGCTTTCTGAAACTTCTCTCTGACTATCCTGGTTTTTTGTTCCATCTTCACAGATGGCTCTAAGGTTCCAAACGGTGGCCTTGTAACTGCGGCAGCAGTTCCGTCCTGCCAACTGCAACGAGCTTCTTCAGCCCGACTTGCGAAAGGTTGCTCTATCTTCTCTGAGGAACTCCACACCATCTTGCTTACCTTGCAGTATGTTCACCACCACTTTGTCTGTGGTGTCAAGGAAATGTTAGTTTGTACATGTTTTAACTACTTATCCTGAACTCTAGAGTATCCGGCAGCATTTTTTACAACAGCTTCTTTGTGTTTGGCACGACGTAAAACACAATCAACCAACAATCCTCCAACTGTGGTTTTGAAGACTTTTGCAACGTTTGGGTCTTATGAATTCTCTAAATCAAAGTGGATTCAAGGTACAATTCCAGAAGTATAATTGGTAACAGTGGCAAGGCATATGCCATCTAATAACCCACTAGATGGGTTGTACATCTTAGATGAAAGATGACAGCAACTAATTATTTAAATGAATTTTTTTTAAAAATATGGAATTAACAATTCAAATGCTTTGAAGTGAAAATTTACTCAAGTTTGCTTGTAACCAAGGACCTATAATGTGAGGTTTATTTTTCATGCAGAGGAACCGGAGATTACTGTGGAATGTGACTCTACGAGCTTTAAATTAGCTTGTGCTTTTGACGTTGTCGTCATGATACTCGCCGCCGTTGCTGCAAAGTAAGTGTTGGTACAAGAAGTATGTCTCGTCATATGCGCGAGACACTTCTTAGTTACGAGTTAGAGTAGAAAGCAGTGTCGTATTAGAAATATAGACTTATTATGTTCAAAATCTACGATAATCTAAATTCTAACTGCTAACGTCCTTAAACGCCACAGCCAATGATGGGCCTTTGAGCAAATGTTATTGATGACCTTTGAGCAAATGTTATTGATGACCTTTGAGCATATGTTACTGATTGGTCGCCCAGCCACTGCTCCTTTTTTATCCTGTCAGGGTAAACGATGGACTATATTTTTATAAGGATAGGGTCTACCATAACATTTCCAAACTTTTTATCTCCTGTTAGATTTTGGTTTGGGGTTTTGATTTGTTGATTGCCTTTTGGGCCACAACGCTTTTACACTTTAACCCCTCTTTTACATTATTCTTAATTTTTATGTTGGCTTTTATCAAGATTTTGAGGTTTTATCACTTGGGTTAGGGTTAAACATTTCAAAGCAAGATTACTTTATGTTCCCGTCCTATAGTCTTAGTTGCCGGCAAGACGTAAACCACAACCAGCCATCACACTGACATGACAGACCGTAGTGTAGTCGAGCAGAATTCCACGCTAGAGACGACAGATCTAGCAATAAAAGGACACTCAAAACAAACCACCTACCATCTGGCAGAGGTCAGGCAGTTGGGGTCAGACTAGCACACAAACACTATACAACACTCAGAATAATGTGACTCTTAATAGTAATAACCATAACAAGTATAATCACACAAATAACTTCTCCTCTGGTACGGCAGGCTTTTCAGGACATTTACAAAGGAAAAGACAATAAAGCCATTTAACCGTTTGACTGACAGAAAATTACTTTTGACATTCAAATGCTTATTCATAATCTGGAACTGTCAAACGGTTACATTCGTTAAAAAGTTGTTTCTTTAATTGAAAGAAATGTAATTGATATTGAAAAATTATTCATTTACAGTAGGGAGGTTGGAGTTTACTCACAGTGGATTAAACTTTCCTATTCTCTGCTCAGTGATGCACGTTTAGAAATAGGTTTTACAAATTAAATCTTGACGTGGTCATGCAATTATTAAGTTTGGATAATAACGGCTTTAATGAACTGCTGAGTCGTGTGTTTAAGAAATGCAAGTATAAACATATGTTGAACTGATATCACTGTTGTGATTGATATACCTTCGCGGACTTTTCAGGGTAATTCCCAAAAAGAAAGACCCACCGATGGTGCCTCTACCTGGTAAGTACCTTCAATACAATTAAGTAGCATCTACTGTATGCATTGCATCATTTTACAAAATAACATTTTGTACGTTAAAATGCTGTGAAGATGTATCACCCGACTCAAACTAATACTAGTGGTTGTCTGAGGATCAGCAAGCGTGTCTCGCCTTAGCCAGTGACGATAGTCGTGTTGTTTGTATTTTGTACAGGTGTGTGTGTGGGGGGGGGTGGGTAGGTGGGAGGGCTGTGCTATTGTCCGACACTTGAGGGGGGAAAGAGGTAGAAGGTCACTGCTAGTGACGTAGCAAGTCCTAAGATCCACTTCGCATTCACATCACTGAAGCCACAAGTTAGTTACAAGCTTAGTCTCTAAAATCGTATTTTCGAGTTGCAAAATATCCAAATTTTGCCAGTTTATCATTAATTGAAAATCTATAATAAACTCGAAAGAGAATTGTGGGTTCTAGCGATATAAAGAGAGAGCTTCTTGCTGATAACAAAACTCAACAGCGTGTGGTGGACATGTCTTATCAGAATTTCAGCTAAATTACCCGTGTTCAGTCATCTGGATGCCAATATTACATCGTAGGTATGAAAGTCAGCGACAGCACACGAGTGCTAACGGCTTCTTCTTGTTAAACTCAACACCTTATGCCCAGTTCTCCTCAGGAAAAAAGTGTCGATGATAGTCGTTGACGACAAATGCTCGGCCCTCTAGCTCACGACCAAAGTGGAAGAGCCAGACACAGGAAGTGTGTCCCGGATTTTTTCAGGCAGGCTGCCCCCACTCTTTGGCTGTTAGTCTCGGCGAGCCTTAACAATCAATGAGAATAAACCGGAAGCTGTGTACACACCAGCCTCGCTTTAGCAGTTAACTGGAAATCGCCTGCCAGCAGTCCAGTAATACAAGTTCGTGATGCCACGTTAGGCTTTTATCGTTTTGTTGTGTTTCTGCCATCCACTACGTTTAGCACTTACAGAAGTGCAGGCAACTGTGTGAGCGGCTTTGTCACAGATCTTCTCCGTTGATTCAAGTCTTTCTTAGTCCATGTCAATGATGCTCAAATTGGGTAGCTGACAGAAAACGACTTCTAGAGAGACAGCAAGCCTCCACACGCTTTCTACGCAGCCTTAAATTCATTCATCGTGTAGGTGCTTTCGACAAAAACCAAAGCTGAGTCACGCTCCTTGACTTGTGTACCACGTGATAAGCATGGTATCCAATCTCTATAGGCTGAGCCCCTTACATACACTCACCAACTACCATTCTCCTCCACACACGTTTTGTAGACGACACTTTCAGATGTGTTATGAATATTATCGATGTCAACATTTCTTTTCTTCCAAACAGCTGCGACACCCGAGGTTAAAGAGGACGAAGAAGAAAAAGAGAATGAAGGCGAAAGAGAAGGTGAAGAAGAAGAAACTACGGTGTAGGAGGGATGATGCGGGCGTGTTAAGTTCGACATGAAAATGTTTTGTTTGTTACAAGGTAAAAGACTTTTTGTTACAATCTACAAACCTGTTCCAGACTTTTTATTACAAGCTACAAACTTGTTCCAGACTTTTTGTTACAAGCTACAAACTTGTTCCAGACTTTTTGTTACAATCTACAAACTCGTTCCAGACACTCAAGCTACAAACCTGTTCCAGACTTTTTGTTACAAGCTACAAACTTGTTCCAGACTTTTTGTTACAATCTACAAACTTGTTCCAGACTTTTTGTTACAATCTACAAACTCGTTCCAGACACTCAAGCTACAAACTTGTTCCAGACTTTTTGTTACAGTCTACAAACTTGTTCCAGACTTGATATTGCAAGCTACAAACTTATTTCGTTACATGCTACAAACATGTTCCAGACTTTTCCAACTTTCACGCCATGACTAACTGCAGTAGTGAAAATGGCTGCTGCTTAACACTGCGCGTTACACACTTCATTCAGAATTGTTGTGATTTAATTATAAATGTTCCATACTTTTTAAGTGTTATTTTATTCATTCTTTACTGAATTAAAGAAATGTTGCAAGTTTTTCTAAAGTATTCAGTTTTAGGCTTATTGTTGCACTTCATCCTTCTATTGTTACTGAATTGTTTCAAGTCAACATTGCCTTGGCTCCTATGGCTGAGATGTGTTTCTGCTTTATAAGCAAACATACTGTTAACCATGCTTTTCATTATTTACCCTTTTTGCCTGTATGTCTGGTCACCATATTTGTCATTTTGTTTAGAATGTAGGGCATTTTATCCTAGCAGAAATATTTGAGATGCTTAGAAATGCTCACAGCACAGTAACACAATGTTTGACATATTTACAAAAGAAAGAGGAAAAAATCCCGAGAGAAAAGACAATGAAATAAGAGTCAGCAGCACACACACATACACATGCATACCTTTACTATCAACATAACTTTATTATCAATGCTACAAGTGACCAATTTTTTGCTGAGATTTGTTTTTGCTTTATAAGCAAACATACTGTTAACCATGCTTTTCATTATTTACCCTTTTTGCCTGTATGTCTGGTCACCATATTTGTCATTTTGTTTAGAATGTAGGGCATTTTATCCTAGCAGAAATATTTGAGATGCTTAGAAATGCTCACAGCACAGTAACACAATGTTTGACATATTTACAGAAGAAAGAGGAAAAAATCCCGAGAGAAAAGACAATGAAATAAGAGTCAGCAGCACACACACATACACATGCATACTTTTACTATCAACATAACTTCATTATCAATGCTACGAGTGACCAATTTTTTGCTGTTTTGCATTTGTGGTTATAAGATGTTTGAACTGGTTGGGTTAATTTACAGTTACGTTTTGTGACTTTAGTGTTGTCGAAATAAATTTTACTTCATTGTAACGTTTGTAAGAGTTTGTTTTTGCCGCACTTTTATTGAGACTGAGATTTTCCTAATTAAATGCTTGTTTTTTTCCTTCTTTTGACTTCCCCTTTACAACCGAAAAGGATCAGATCCCCAGTTCACGTGTATGGAACCTGGACAGAATGTTGGTGCGGCTGACGATGACACTCTCCACGTTGAAACTGTGACATAAGGAATAAACGCGAAGCAATTCTCACATTTTTAACAAAATTGCCTCAGAAAATAAAAATAATACACTTGGCCTTCAACGTCTGATAGAGACAAAGTAGAAAATATATTTGTACTTATCTTTCTCTCCGGCATCCAACACCGGTCGTTTATGGAGAGGAGAGCAACGTGATCTTCACCACAAATATCCAAATTACAAAACTAAATATCCAACTTAAAGTAGTTCTTTTCGTCCCTCAGTTTGTCTCGGGGTGCTTTCCTGTCACTGGTTTCTATCTTTCAGTTTCTTGCCTTGTGTCAGTTTCCCTCTCTCTCTCTTCAAGATCAGCTTCCCAGAATATGACTCGGCCTCTCTCTCTCTCTGGATCTGCCCCTCTCAGTCTCCCTCTTCGTCTCTGTCTCGCACAATCTCTATCGCAGTATGTTTTTCAGTCTCACTATCAATCTCTCTCAATTTCTCTCTCAGTATGCCTCTATCTTTCAGTCTCTGTTTTTCTCTGTTCTGTTTCTCTCAGCTCATGTCTTCTCGGTTTCAACATCTGTCTCGCTCAATCTTTCCATATCAGTATTTGCCTCTCTTTGGTCATAGACTGCATTATGCGCAAGACAACAACACCGGCTTACAGACTGGCTCAAATGTCAGCAGAAAGAAGACCAAAGTGATGAGAATCAACAACAAGCAGGAACTCCCAATCCAACTTTAAGGAGAGAACATCCTGGAAACAGACCGCTTCACGTATCTGGGGAGCATTGTCAACAAGGACGGTAGAGCGGACGATGACAACAAAAGCAGCATCAACAAGGCCAGGCATGCTGTCAACAGCCTGCACCCCATCTGGAACTTCCGATATTATCCTTCCGCAGTAAGACACGCATCTTCAATACCAATGTGAAGGCAGTCCTACTGTATGGTTCTGAAACCTGGAGAGTGACAAACACCATCAACAACAAGCTCCAGACCTTTACCAACTGATGCCAACGCCATATTCTGGGAATAAGATGGCCTGAAACGATCTCCAACAGCAGCCTGTAGGAAAAAACAACCAGAATACCACTATAGCCAAGACACCAAGAAGCGCAAATGGGGCTGGATAGGACACACCCTGCGCAAACCAGCTGACATTATTACCAGGCAGGAACTTGACTGGAACCCTCAGGGGAAGATGAGAGTTGGGAGAGCAAAGCAGACTTGGAAAAGAACAGCAGAGAGCGAGGCAAAGGAACCACACGGGCCCAACTGAAAGGAAGGGGGATGCTGCCCAAACCAGGTCCGCTGGCGAGGTGTTGTTGCGGCTCTATGATCATCAAGGAGTAGCAAGGACTAAACTGAGCTCACCCAGTTGTTTTTTCCCCCCCCCCGTACCCGCTACATTAATACTGGTACCACTTTCAAGGCAGACTTCCCATTTCAGAAGATTGCGAAAACCCGGAGTTGCGACGTGTCCTACTACTTGGCGGCCTGACCTCGGCACACGAGGATCAGGTAAAATACAACCCGAATACAAGAGAAGACAAAAAATATTAATGGAGTGTCTAGCGCCTTTGTTACAAGAACGGTTTGTATGGAACAAGGACTGTGACGGTTACTGGATAAGTTCCAAAAAATCTGTTGCAACCGTACAGACCGGTGTAAATAATTTGTTTGACCTATGTACGTTATCGAAGGGGACTTGACAATTATTTGAAATGGCTATGTTAATCACCGTGCAAGAAATAATTTGAAAGATGGTCGTTGTGGATATGTTAATAATTTAACTGCGGATAACTGATCACTTGGAGGAAACTTTGAAATTTGACAAGCCATCACTGTGCACGCATATTTAGTCGTTTTGAGCGGGATAATAGTAATTTGAAATGTATAACAATAAAACAAAAACAATAAAAAAGAAAAAAACTGCACCTCACTAAATGTTCCACAAAAGGTAAAAGCGAACTTTCTAAACTTGCAAAATTACCGAAAGGAAATCCAAAGCTGAACGCATGGACGTGTATGCCGAGACTCACTCTTGGCGTCTTGCGAAGCGTCCGCGGTCAGTCTCGGCGAGCCAGAATCCGGTCGTACTTCCGGAAGAGCAGCGCGAGAATGGAATATAGTGAGACTTTTGTTAACAATATAATTACCGTAAGTGTGTTGCTTGTTTGCACTATTAACCAAACTTGTGTCTATTTAGAACACAAAAGCATTTGCTTCACTTGTCTGAAATCTTTTGTATGAAATAATAAATAATATGAATCGCACATAAACTTCTAGATCTAGAATCATGAAGTGTTCGCATCTACGCTTCACCTCGGTCTCTCGCTTTGATATAAAATAATGTATTTTGTTGTGCTTTCAGGATGGTGATTGCTTGTTACATATGCAAGATATAGTGGTAGTACTGTTACCAAATCGGCAGTGACAGTCAAGGTAAATATCATCAAGGACGTGTGTATGGGATGATTAATTAGTTCTTGATGTCGTACTTTTGCAATGCGTGCAATATTTTATCATTGGACACAGCCCAGGATTAACTTTTAAGCACATAGACATCGTACTCCAGTCCTGCAGTCAGTCATGTTTAACAAATAATTTTAGATGACGAATTTATGTACGTTTATTTTGAACATCAATGATCACAAATTGAAAGTGAGTTTATGAGTATAAGCATGCAGAAATATAATTATTAAATGGTAAAATTGTATATATATATATTCAACATAAGAAATAAATTGAATAAAAGATAATATTTCAGTTAAGGCGTTTGATTGATTGGTAATATGCTCGATCAGAAAATAATTCTTGAACAAATCACTAAAATATTCAACCTGTTTATCTCTTTGCAGACAAATTTACAAATCATCAATGATGTTTGCCATTCCTTGGCAAATGACAAGTGCTTGACACAAGATGGCAAAACTTTCTTAATCAAGTTTACAGTGAGTAGCAAACATGTATTCTGACATATATATATAAAATTATGCACACATTTATAACATCATAAGTCACTTCACTCTATATACAGTGATAGCATTTACACCTACACACTACTGGCAGATGTTGAAAAAAAGAGTATCAGTCTATTCACATGATCAGCAAATTATGGTGATACACAAAGGCAGGAATGGTGTAAACACAGTATAATAAATACACATTGGATAAAGAAAATTATACATTAAAGACATGCAAGAGACATGTACACCACTGCAATACATGTACAGGTAGTCCTTGACTTACGATGTCGTAAACCGAATTTCGACGTAAGTTGGACCATATGTTCATACAGTACTGTAGCATAATAACAGTACAGTACTGCAAACATTTAGCCTATCCAAACACAGTAACCAACATAATTATCAATAAACATAAGTACAGTAAAATATTGTGCAGTACAGTACGCTTTGTTATCAGTCGCTTTCATAGGAGCAGATCCTTTCACATGTTCAAGGATGAGATCTTTATCCTTGATAATCGTAGCGACAGTCGAACGACTAAGTCCTAACGACTTAGATACTTTTAAATGAGATGCAATCTGACAACTGACGGTATCTTAAAATTATTGTTTTAAAGAACTTTACAACTTAATTTGGTTTCAAGACACTCGGAGTAAAACAGCACATGGGGTAAATTTTGGTCTCATAAATACTATACATGCCTCCTTTTAAAGACAGTCATTTAGTCTTCTGAGCAATCCAAGGGTCAATAGAGTAACAAAGTAGATTTCAGCTGATCAAATACACTGTTAATCTCAACAAGAATGTGCTGCTCTCGTTGGGTCAATAAGTTCTATGTAAATGCTTTCTACTCCCTTAGACAGGGTCATGGCAGCTTGTTTATATCATTATTGATGAAACTGATAGATCTATTATGAAGTATTTAGAACATTAATTTATAAAGTGCATAATGCTTAAGACCAATTTCTGTTGCTGTTTCCCCCTTCTCAGATTGCCGTATGACTTCCGCCGCACGTGGAATGTGGCGCATGTGCAGTTCGACTTACACCGCTAAACCTTGTAAGTCGGAATGAGCGTCGTTTACAGCGTCGTAACCACGAAACGACATAACTCGAGACCGTCGTAACCCGAAGACTACCTGTATATGGGGCAAAGCATGTGGAAAATTGTCCCATGAGATAGAGCAAATTTAACAGGTGGATGGTACAGAAATACTAGAGGTAGGAATGTAGACACTGCATAATAAATACTACTGTGCAGGGTAAGGGAAATTATTGAAATCAGTGACAGAATCTAAGTACCATGTGTTAAGAACATCTTGGTAAGAATAAAAAATAGCACTAACACACAAGAGTCATCCTTCTGTAGGGTCTGAGTATGTTATGGGATTCACTACACTAGCATTATTATTATTTATAAGTTATCGTAGCATTGAATGATTTCATTACATTTGTCTCATATATATATATACTTTCAGAGGATAAAATTCTTGAAAAAGCCCAATTTCTGGATGACTGCCTTGTGCCAGGCAAGATGTTTGTTCGCACATCAAGGGAAAAGGCATGGAGTTTATATCATGCTGCCTACATAAAGAATATGAAAATCTGCATCTACTGCTGCATGACTTTGCCGGAAAAGTTAGTTGCTCTATTATCCAGTGAACGCAGAGCTAACTCAGGCATGCCAGCCATCAGCATTCAATGATAAAGTGAAAGACATCATATCTCATATAGGAGGAAGCAGTGTAAAGAAAATAAAAAGATTGTGCAAAGGGAGATAACTCACCGCCAGCATCAACATGCATCCAAGTCCGCAAAGCGCCTCAGGAAAAGTTTACATGATGCCACCAATGCTTAAGATAATTAATTGCTCTGATATCGGAGAACCTTTGCAGTAAAACAGTATTGGGAAGAACAAAAACGCTATAGATTTTTCTCAGCAAGTAGGTTCAAAGTTCATTAGCTGTTGTAGACAGAAAGTAAGATCTATTTATAAAAGTAACAATAAAATAACTATATATATATATGTAATCGGTGTTGCTGCCCTACGCTCCTCAAGGAGTAACAAGGACTAAAGTAAACTATGTGCTTCATAAATTAAAACACTTCAAATTGAATATTTTGTATAAACATCTGGAAAGTCAAAAACATATGCAGGACTGTTTTTTGCTGATTTTAGTTCTGTGTTCAATACAGTACAACCACACTAAAACATGTTCTAGCAGAAGAATGTTTTACAGAGTTCAATTGTTTTGCTATACCTGTATGTAGAAATAATAGGAACATGAAAAAGCTTGTATCCTTAGATGTGGAGCTGATTTACCATAGTTGACTTTTCATGTCTGTGTTTGGGTTTGTGATGCTGTAGCTGTACCATAAGAATAATTGTAAGATCTTATCTTTAATAAGACAAGTGTTAAGTCGGTTGGATTTTGATTTTGTTACAATGCATCTCTTGCCTTATCCTTAGCTTTTAGGCAGCACTTGTTTGGGTTTTTGGTCCCCATAACTGAGCACACTTGCAAATAATTGCCCATTGGAATTGCCGATGTTAGTCATTTTTCATTTGGCACTTTAATAATAATGAAGTGTATTTATAGAGTGCAATATCCTAGCCTTATAAGCCAGCTAATGGCATGTTGCAAATACAGTCATAATAAATATAACAATATTAATAATTACGATATGGAGAAATATAGAAGCCAACCTAGATCACAGGAATTAGGAAGAGTTTGCTAAATACCTTCAAAGGTGGAAAATGTTGACTTTGGCAATTTATGAAAATCCACCTCTATCCAGAATATGGGTCAGTGATCTGTACTCCTGAACATGCAGTGCTGTGATCTGACAGATACCCTCCTTCCAGCACCTAATTCTTTGTTATATGTATATTTGTATATGATGTCGCTTTAATAGTTTTATAAAACACAACAACTTAGTCCAGATTTATGTTAGTGACTGCCCCATGTTTTTTGTATGTTGTAAGGCATTTTTCGTACTGCCTACATTGCTGTGAAAAGAAAATGCCATATATTTAGTAAAATGGAAATTAAAGGTATGATGGTAAGTTTGTCATCTATCCCTCCCTAAACCCATGAGAATTTAAATTGCCGTCACAAAGTTAATACATACTGAGTTGACATAATATATATATGTTGTTGTATTTTGATTAATTGTGTATCATTTCCTTTGGATCATTTATTTTGTGCAAGATTAATATTGATCATAATGTTATAGTGTTAAAACCACCCTTCCAACTTTAAATTGATGCTATTTTGTGCCTTAAGAGAGACATTATACTTAATGTGTCAATGTCATGGGTATAAAAGTAAAACATTCAAAAGTTGAGGTCTATGTAGAAAATGATAATCATCATACATGTAATACATTTGTATAAAAGCTAAGTGGACTTTTGGGCAAGCCTAATTATCCAAAAAAGCATTGTAATCTTAAGCATGATATAAGTAAAGGAGCTTTACTTGATATATATATAAAAATTGATGTTAAAGGTTGATTCCATGGCTTTTAATGCCTTTGGCACTTAAATTCATGCATGCTCAATTCAATAAAGATAACTACCTAAGTAATTGTATTTTTTTATTGTTCAGCTGTATTTCAACCAAGGTCAGAAACCAGGCAAAACAAGAGACAGGAGTCTGTTATAAAAGAACATAGTGCCTCATTATTATCCACTAATTGATACCATTGGTGAAGTAACTTATAATTTTTATGTAACATGCAGTGCACAATCAGAACTTTATATTGCGAGTTAATAAACGATGTGTCAAGAGTAAAACTGCTGCAGTCAACGGTCTTAAAATGTAAAAGGTAATAAACCTCTTGTTATTGAAGCAACAATTAGGTCTACTCTTATCATCAATGCTTTAGCTTAGCTACTGCAGATGTTTATAACCAGCTGACATGAAATATATGAGTATCTTACCATGCAAGGATAACAACAATAACAACCAACTTTATTTGTCCCAATGGGCAGTTTAAATGGGAGGTGTGCTCTGTTTTCAATATATATATATTTTTAAAAAGTCATTACAATTACAATGCAGTAGAATAGAGATATTAGCAATGAGAGATATGGGCAAGACACCTACACACACACACCGCTGACAGTTCATGTGTGATTGAGCAGCTGGACTGCTGATGGCAAAACAGATTTCAGATGCCTATTGCTTTTGCATACAGGCATGGCATAGCGTTTACCTGAACTTAATAATACAAATTCCCCCGCTAGGACATGTTCAGGTGTTGACAGACTGCGGGAAGCTTTCCTTACTAGTTGTTGGTCACTAAAGGAAGTCAAGTCCCTCTGATACCAATTATCTTGGAACAGATGTGAACAATATGTAAAGGCATCAAGAGGTATAATGTTGAAGCTAGAAGCATTAAGAACATTAAATTGGTAGACTTAATGTCAACAGTTTCACATAAAACACATTTATTAATCATGAATTACTCTTGACAGGGACCATGTTGTACAATAGTAATGAATAATTAATGCTCACTGATGGCTTCCTAGCTTATGGTTTAGGTGTTTCAATGGTCTTTTTTGACATTTTTTGGCCGCTCTTTCAAGATAGAATCACAACTATTCAAAGCTCTTACAAGATTTTGTTTCCCAGTTTTAATTGTCTAGTTTTCGTATGCTGAAAAATAACTTTTGTGTTGACTTTTCCAAAACGACCTCGCCCGTGAGCTGAGTGTTTGGCGGAAGACTGGACTCACCCTCCACAAAGAGATTTATAAGGCCGCCAAGCGGAGCCTTGCAAAATATGCCAAGGCCAAGACATCATATCTTCAGGCCCAAATAAATAATTGCACCTCCTCCACAACACATTTTCACATATGCAATCGAGTAACTGGAATTAGTAAGGCAATGCCACTGCCCACTGCCTGTCCTGATTCACAGCTGCCACAAGTGTTTTATGACTAGTTTGCTAACAAGATTTCGGACATTCGATCATCCTTGGACTCGATCCCGGTGCCTCTCCTGTGATATTCTTTTTGGATGCTCTCTAAAAAAATTGTGACCAGTCTCTGATGCTGATATAAAGGTGATTATTCTCAAAGCCAAGCCAGCAACTTGCCAGTTACACCCAATACTCACAAGCCTTCTTAGATATTTACTTCTTTCAATCACAAACATTGTAAATGTCAGCTTATCATCAGGTGTTTTCCCATCTTTGTTTAAAAATGCCCTGATGAAGCCACTTCTTATGAAATGCACGCTTGATGTCAATGTGTTAAACCAGTGATGCACAACCTTTTTCGGCCTGCGGGCCATATCCATTTCGGACAGCCGTGTCGCGGGCCACTTCACCGCAAAAATACAAAAAAATAGAGCAGATACCATTTTTTATTAGAAACAAGTTGTACTTACAATTAATTATATAGTAATTAGTGGGATATTTGAAGTTGTTTTCCCGAAACCAACTTCTGAATGTCCGGCCTCACCGTCGAGACACCAAGTCGGAGCACTGAATCGAAATGTTCGTCCATCGAAAAAAAGATTGAGAGACGCCCCTACGTGGGGATAAATACTTCTTCTTCCTTTTTTTTTGTGTGTTTTTTTAAGGTCTTCTTTTATTACTAACATGCCGATTTCCTGCACTGTGGGCAGAAGTTTCGCGGGCCGGATGGCACCGTGTCGCGGGCCGGATATGGCCCGCGGGCCGTAGGTTGTGCATCCCCCTGTTTCCAACTTGTCTTTTCTGTCAGAGATCATACAGACATCCCCAGACGCAGCTATTCAACACTTCGCTGATTCGACAATGGAAACAAATCGAAGCTGACCTGCGGACGAACGCACGTAAGGTTTGACAAACAAAACAGGATGTGAGAAACTGTCAACAGTCACGTGAGTTTTGACAAACAAATCGTTGTGAGAAAGTCAACAGTCTGTCCCTCATCCGCCGACAGCGCTCACCTATCAGCGCTCACTTTTCGTCGCTCTCGTCCGTGCGGAGGGAGGAAGGGGAATGAGGGAGGGAGGGAGGTAGAGGGAAGAAGTTTATTGACGAGAGAGGAGGGATGGGTGGGGGATTCCGCAAGAGTTCCTCACCCGCTGCCGTTGCTGCTGCCGGCGGTTTATTAGCGTGTTCAGGCTGGTGATTAACTCACATTCTTCTAACCTAGGATAAGCCTGCACAAAAGCCACCTGAAAGTCACATTTCACGGAAACCGTCTTGTCCTGCCGAGTCATCAGTGCAGGTACTCGTGTTGGTGCCACACGTGGTGAAACTTGTTCACCGAGCTCATCTGAGATGTCCGCTCCCGGTATGGACACCAGGTTTCTGTCCGGGGCCTACGCAGTACCGTCTCAACGCTCCACTGACTGTTTCTTCGACTGGGACCACCACACACCCTCATCCTCGACCTTCCACAATGGGGCGGCAGACACGAAAGGCATGGAAGGTAATACAGTGGAACCTCGGTTAACGAACAGAATCCGTTCTGGAAAGTTTTTCGTTATCCGAAATGTTCGTTATCCGAAATGTTCGCTTTCCGAAACAATTTTTCCCATAAGAAATAAAGGAAATAGATTTAATTGGTTCTCAGCCCCTGTTGACTCGCTAATATTTGAAAGTTACAGGTTATATAGGTTTTAATGAGAACAGTTATAATACATATAAATGGAGTTAAATAAACATAAAAACATTAACGAAAGCATTTGAACACAAGAAAACTTGCCGTTTTGGAGGTGTGGGGAGGAAGGGGTGGAATTACTGCTTGTTCCCCCTCCATGAGCACATGTGACATTGTTAAATAGGGGGTGACTTCCCTTTTCTGTCGCTTTGAGGTTGAAGGAAAAAAATTGTCCAGTGTCTGTTCCTTCTGTCTTTTTGTAAAACTTTTCGGTAATACATCACATTATCATTGAACATGTTTATGCTCCTATTGCCTGTAGCACTGTTAGGGAAAGACTTGTCTACTGACTTTTCTTTGGAGCCATGATTGAGGAATATCTTATTAAAATAAAGCGCAAAAATCACTAAATAAGAAGAATGCGCATAGATAAGGATCGTAGCTGTGTCTCGAGCGCGAGTGATGACATGCTGGTCGGTCACGTGTGGTTCACGTGGCTGTTCGTTATCCGAAATTGTGTTCGCTATCCGAGACAAATTTTTAACGAAATTTTTGTTCGTTATACGAAATATTTGCTATCCGAGGTTCCACTGTAAATTCTTTCTACTTTTCATGACCCCAAGTCGGTAATAATTAGCACGACAGGGTATGGTTCTCGTGAGGGACAGATGACACTCACTGTTACATAGCGGCCCAGCCAGAAATATGGAAAATGCTTGTGGCAGCAGCGGAAGGTGGAGGTGTTTAGGCGACACAAATAAATAATAAAGAGCGTTCACGAAGGATGTTCTCAGCCCTTAAGACAAGATGACAATTGCTTCGTACAAAGAATGAAAAAACAATTATGCAGACAAGCAATGAAAGACAAACATAGACGACGCAAGAAGGAATCAGAGAACAAACAGTAAGGATGGAGAATGTGACAAAACTGTAGAG
This sequence comes from Pomacea canaliculata, assembly GCF_003073045.1. Taxonomy (NCBI): domain Eukaryota; kingdom Metazoa; phylum Mollusca; class Gastropoda; order Architaenioglossa; family Ampullariidae; genus Pomacea; species Pomacea canaliculata. Next base: position 3,710,881 of record NC_037600.1, read on the forward strand.
GAAGACGAGCAGACGGACTAGTCAATAGAGTATGATCACAACCACTGACAGCTGTGTTGATTGGAGTTAGGAGGACAAGATGAAAATAAAGAACACGAGTGTGTAGAACAATGCGCTTGATGAAGACAGGGCTGGTATAAAATAAAATAAAATAAAATAAAATAAAATAAAATAAAATGAAATAAAATAAAATAAAATAAAATAAAATAAAATAAAATATATAAGTAACAACAGATTTAACTAAGACGAGGAAGTTGAATGCATGACAACAAAGAGTTGCATTTATGAGAATTTGGGGAAACATACCATTATTTATCTTTCTATCCGAAAAAAAAGGATGCCCCGTGCTGGTTACAAAAGTCACTGGAAATGGTAGGGCAGGGTCTCTCAAATTATTTTATTTAAAATAAATTGTCACTACTACTTTGTAATGTCTTCAGTCATGTTGCTCTCATCTAGAAACAAATGGTCAACAACTTGATGGCTTCCCATGTAGTATACAGGGTGAGAGAAAATAAGTTTCATTTCGAGGTGACTTTACTTTCCGGATCTGTGTCTGTAAATTAAGAGTAGGAGTTCAGCAAGGAATAAACAACTTTCAATAACACTGGCATATCATACCCCACTTAGGCTGATTCTTCTGTGTGAATCATCAAATGTTGTGCCCTGAACATGTTGTTTCTTGGTAATCTTAACAAGTATATGTCTTTACTCATTCCGCCGAAGCTTGCCTCCCGCTTACACTTTCTTTCTCTCCCTCCGCAGTCTCTTTTACATTTTCTTGTACACTATTTAGTTTGGTCCATGAAATTATTTATTCCTGTAATAATTACAAATTTATTTAATTAAATCTTCAAAACCATCTTCACCACATGGAAGGATTTTGTGAATAAAGAAACAAAGAGGCCACAGATGGGAAACCGACCGTCGGACATTAATTTGCTGTAGTTTTGGACTTTTTGGACTGACTTGGTCATGAGAACATGGAGCTTACAGACCTCTCCATTACGGTCTGTTCTTGGGTACTGTGGGTACCTGGAGGGGGGTGGGCTATCTATCTAGCGAGGCTCACTCTTCGTACTCTGTAAAACCCGTTTTACATCTTTGAAACTCAAAAGCGGACAGTTTTAACTTCATGTTAACATTTACATTACTGCACATAAAATAATCTCGCATTGTATGATCACAACATTTCCTTCGTGTATCTAGTACGGGTTAAACAACAAAAAAAAAAAAAATAACAGATCCTGTTTTTTTCGCGCGGAAACAAAAAGGTTAATATTTTGATTTCAGTTTCCACGAAGCAGCGCTGGTGAACACAGGATGTGTCAAACATCTTGATGACTGATCCGTTATCATAGAGAAAGTAGTTTTGACACGGCTGGGGGCCTCATTATACGAACCCCTGCTCATCCCCCCATGCTCAGCAGTATACAGACCTTTTCACAGTACTGAAACTAATTAAAGTCGGCCCACTACTGTTTATTCTGTATATGAAGCCACTTTCATCTTGCATCTAGTCTCACAAGGTTTCTCATCCATCATATGCTGATGATACACAGCTGCTCCACTCCACTGGCTGAGTCTCACTCTGCTACCAGCATCATAGAAGTCTGTATTAGTGAGTCAAAGACTGGATGGTGTCAAACAAACTTCAACTCAAAGATGATAAAACGGAAGCATATCGCATTGTTAGTCGGGGAAGTTCGCCGGAGGGTTTCGTGTCACTGGTCCGATTTATGGCCCCCGCCTTGACCATCCTGTTATGTCATTAGCCGAGGTGGTGCCAGCTTGACCAGTTCACGGTTGGTGGTCCACTCTGTAATGAACCTTTATCCAAACATCATTAGGGTAGAAAATACGTTTTCTACAATCTCTATTGTCTCTCTCGCTCTGTGTTGCAGCCTGCGTTTTGGGCTCCACCTCCGGCCGTTTCCTCTTGGACGCGGGGAGATTCGACCCTCTGCCCGAGCCTGTCATGTGGAGGGACACCGTCGACAACGACTCACCCAGGCACGATGCAGAGTCATTCAGCAACGTGGGGGACAACTCCCCGCTATCGGACGGTACCTGTGACGACAGGTCTGAGAGTGGCGGCCCCTGGCTGCACCCCAAGCTGCTCAATGTGCGGGCACAGCTGGAGAAGAAGTCTCTGTGGGATGCATTTGATGAGCTGGGCACAGAGATGATCGTCACAAGGACTGGCAGGTACAGGAATGGCTTTCATCTTTCCCTCTCTCTGCTGATAGGTGTGCAGCCCTCTTCAACACACTTCTATCCATTTTGAAGGAGACCATCTGTCTCATAAGCACTACATTTTACCACTACATTTCTGGGGCTGATTCCAAAATAACAGTTTGCGGCGATTAGTACTGTTTCAAAGTGTACATTAAATATCCATAAATCCGTCGGATAATAAATATTTTTATCACAGAAACGAATCTTTGAAAAAGTACAGAAATGTGCAATGATGTTATCTATTGCATTTACATTTTAAGATGATGTATTATTAAATATATGTATGCAGTAAATTGTCAAAAATACCTTTATTATAATTTTTAATATTTTAAAATAATTTAATGATATTATCCCACACACACACACAAGAGCAAGAGAGGAAACATAATTTTTCTAGCATTAAGAGTAGTCTGCCCGTATTTAGTACATAGCTTACATTGTACAAACACATGAGATTCACTCAGCTAGTTTTTGTTGTCTTGAACTAGGTATTATTAAACGTCCTTACAATCATTAAATTGGTCGTATTTTTATGTTGTTTAATATGTTCTTTATTATGTTAGTAAATTACTATTGTTTAAATGAGTAGAAACTGCTGTTTTCTTTCAAACCGCTTCCCTCATCCAGACTTAGGTAAAAGGTCATTGCCTGACCTCTTCCGATCTCGGGGTTAGCTTTATGTGAGGGTGGTGTCCATCTCTCCCTTCCCCAACATTCTGTGGAGTCAGGTACCCATTCCTGACAGCTGGGTCTACTGGGTGGAGTTTGCTGCGCTACACGGGTATCGAACCCTCACACTTGACGCTATTATTAATATTGCAAACATAATTTAGGTCTGCAGAATGTTAAATTGATTTTCAACAAAAATGGTTTTTGCCTAGGTGCAACCGTAATCTGAAAAGGGCAGAATATGAGATGCGGTACTTTGAAATGCACTCAACTAACGTGGAACGACGGTAAGAGAGTTGCAGGTGGACAAGTATTTGATGGTTTTCATGAAAGTTTACATCTCTCTGATGGTCAGACGAAAAGAAAACGACGAAGGCGCTGCTTGTGCGAGGAGAGAAGCATCCATTGAGTGCAGTGCATGACAAACAGCCGGACATTACCAGAAGCTGGCGAATTCTTTTGTGATGGACGAAGCAGGTGGGGGAGGCGGAGGGGTGGCAGGACTAAAAGAAAGAAGACGACAGGGGCATGTTTGTTGACAAGTACATGGCTTTAGCAACCTGCTAGGCAAAAGTTTTATAAACTCATTTTTCGCACTTCATGTCTCTCAAAGACATGACCAAGATTTGCGCTTATCTTTTCCCAATAATTAGAAAAAAAATGTTGCACACCACTAGTCACGGGATCGGAATTACAACGACCTCTCTCGCGATCTCCACAGGTGTGGCAGTGATGTGTTGACAACTGCTGTCCACAGGCTCATGACAGACAAGCTCTGAAAGGAAATGTTGCAATGAGCTCTCCCCCACCTCCCTCCAACCTCTCCCCTCACACACAACATTTTTTTCCAGTCGTGTGGAATGATAATGCCCTTTTCAAGTGATAATTAACTGTCAAAATAATATAAACATGTAGTGTCTGACACTTCTAGAAATAATGGTTTCGATGGTGGACAATGTTTGTGCTTCATGGAGAGAAGGGATTTGGGGTGAGCACAACAATTGCATAAGGGATGGCATTACTTGGTTTATCCTAAAATTTTTGTATATTTGCCAGTTTGGAATTAGTAAATTAAAATTAAATGTGTGAGGCAGAGTGGAGGGATAGAAGATGGCCATTGCCTTTACGGAAAGAAAAGTGTGGTCTATAAAATCTGACTCTCCAACAACCGCACGGTACCCTTCAACCCACCCCGTGGTGTTATTTTCTCTCCCCAAGTGATTACAGCGCTGGCGTCCGAATCCCGAGGCGCTGTGGTTCGATACCCGCGTCGTGCTTCAAACGTTCGCCTAGTGGACCCAGCTGTCGGGGATGGGGACTTGACTCCACAGAGGGTTGGGAAAGTAAGGCAGTGGGGGAGGGGAGATTGGCATCGTCTTCACATAAAGCTACCCCCGAGACGATTGAGGTCTGACCACTTACTCCCCAACGATCTATTTTTTTTTTTTTTTTTTAATTAAAGGACGATCTTTACTTCGTAACAAATAATTTTTTTCCCATTTTTGCAGGTACATGTTCCCAACATTTGGAGTCCGGCTATTCGGACTGGACCCTCATTATAAGTACTTATTGATGATGGACTTTGTGCCGGTGGACGACTGGAAGTATCGTTACTTGCTCCGCTCCAGATCCTGGGTAGTGACCGGAGTAGCAGACCTCGACATGCCGGGTAGAATTCATGTTCACCCGGACTCTCCAGCGACAGGTGCAGAGTGGATGAAAAATGTTGTCAGTTTTTCAAAGCTAAAACTGACAAACAATCGGCTGGATGACAACGGTTATGTAAGTTGAATCTTTTACACAAAACACGTTTTTAATCAGCATTCGTTGCATAGTCTTTTTTAAGTTAATTTTTCTTCTTCATTTAGATATCTATGTTAATAGGTTTTCTTTTCACAAACTTCTTTAAGGAACGATTCAAATATTTGCCTATCAAAAGATTTAGGAGTAAACAAACCTGGTCGGCCATCTTGACGCTAATATTTGAACCGGCTTTTCTCAAAATGGCCGCCAGTCACACTTCAAGGCTCAGAGGCAGCTAAGACTTGCAAAAAATTCGTGCAGGTTTGTATTGAAGACCTTTTTGAGTTCTTTTTTCTATTTTCATTACAATTGTAGATATTTCAAGGTAAATTTTTCCGGGGGACGAGACCTCAACAATGTCCTTACTTTTTTGTTCTTTTGTTAAGATCGAGCGACCTTCATATTTCTATATTTTTATGTTTCTGTGTTTTCACTGCATATCAGTCCACAATCTCTATTCTGTTTTTGTTTTATTCGGATATCTTAAAACAATGACTGGTATACCAATGTCCTCAACGGGTAGCCCGGCATCGATGATCATGAATGCTGTTCTCATTGCAGATTATTTTGAGCTCCGTTCACGTGAAGTTATATTGTTTCTTTGTTGCAGATCATTCTGAATTCCATGCGTAAGTACCAGCCTCGTTTCCACGTGGTCTGTGTCAACCCAAAGACAGAAGACGTTTCTCAGACGAAGAACTACCGGACTTTCAGCTTCAGGGAGTGTCAATTCATGGCCGTCACAGGTTATCATAACCATAGAGTGAGTAGCACTCCTCTTGAGTCACGTGTCTGTGCTCAACCCGGAGATTTACTAAGTTCTTGCTAAAATGACTTTAGTATGGCCACAGCTGGGTCAAGTGTAGGTGCGCTGACAGGATTTGTTTTCATCCCAGAGTGTTACATGCTGCTAAGACAAACAAAACAATAGGTGTTCTAGTGACCTTAGGGTCTTTAGTAAGAGTGCTTTGCCCATCTCCACACCTTTGCTGACGTACCTTCCCCAACCTTTATCACAGGCTTCGAACTGACAAGGGTGTGTGCTTTCAGGCTCCGACAGTCTGACAATGGAAGTGTATTGATGGACTGATGTCTGTCTGCCGAGACTCACTCTTGGCCTCTTGCGAAGTGATCCGCAGTTAGTCTCGGCGACCCGTAACAAAGAATGTGAATAAACCGGAAGCTATGTTGTCTAAAAATCGTCTGCCAACAGTCCAGGGATATTAGTTCGTGGTCTGACTACTAGGCTAACTTCTTTTATATTTTTATCTTTGTTTTGTTGTTGCTCAGCTGTGCTTATTTTACTTTTTATTTTGACATTTTATTTTATTTTATTTTCACATGATGTCCTGATCTTGCACAGTACTTTACAAAATAGACAAAAGTAGGTATTATTTACTGTTATGTGCATGTGTTTGAGACCGACATACACACGTTTCACACATCAAAATTTCGCAAAGACCTTGCGACAGGTGGACCTTGTTTACCTGCATATCCCACGCTGTCGTCGTGGGCCCGGACATTGCAAGGAAGCACAGGTGCTCCCTGGTTGTCTGCTTTTGTCCATCTGAAGACCGCAATGTCTCCTGGGAAAAGCCAAGGGAGGTAACTAGACACGAAAAAGCTTCTGAAGCCAACAGAATTTTTTTTTTTTTTCTCTATCTGTCCAGGCCTTTGTCAGGTCTTTGTTGCGGTCCCGTCTTCCGCGCGCTCGACGGAGAGCAAACGCATGTGGGTAAGGAGTGAGGGTGTGTTTGCGGGGGTGTTTACGGGTATGTGGCTGATGGATCTTGTGCACGTGTGTGAACGCACGAGCATGTACAAGCAAATGAGTTGCTTGTGTAACCATTAATCCGTCCTGATTCACTTTTTTCGGCAAACAAGCATGAAAGGAAAAATGTGTTATTCGTCACAGTCTTTTGCTGACCAGAACAAACAAAAGTAAAAGTGGTGGCAGCACCAGAACCCCATATTTACAGTTGCAATGCATTCATTGTTAACTGTAGTTAGGGATGCTAATATATCCGATGACCGCGGCGACAGCAACCTCGATCACCACCACGACCAGCAGCCACAACTGCGGCTGAATCTTTAAAGGTATCTGTGTTAATGAAACCATTCTCAACTTGCTGGTGCATCATTCTCGTCAGCTGTCCCCGTAGGTGAAAAGCATTAAGACAATGAGAACGAAATGAAGAAACTGGACCTGATGTACAGTTGTCGAGGGGTCAGCAAGGACCACTTGTTCTGCCACCGACAAACACGAGACGCCAGGAGCGCTAACAACTGAGACAAGGGACTGAGAGCAGTCAGTCTGATCTCAAGCTTGTCAAGCTTTGAAGCTTGTTTGTTTTGTTTTATATTATACTGGTTCCCCAATCTTCTCCCCTCACTTTTTTTTAAACAAACTCCTCGTGTGGACTTAATGCAAGTAGACGCTGTACAGGTGCCACCTGCTTGTTGCACGGCTTGTCCACCACTTGGAGTTCTTATCTTAGTGACCATAATCTTACTTTATAATCCGACTGAGACTCCGAAATTAGCAAGCTTTTTGTTCAACAGACATTATTCCACACACACAACATCCTACAGCCATGTGGAGAGAAAACGTCCAATACAAGGGAGGAAACCAAAATTGTTCCAGAAAAACCAGAGTCTATGATCCAAATGAAGAAGTTCCAATATTCAAACCACATAAAATGTATCCGTATAAAACCACATTCATGTGAACCTTCAATTATAGCTTTTAAGAAACTGAAATAATTCTTTATCTATTTGGTGGGATTATTTGCATGGTTCAAATCGACCTGTTTAATAACTTCTTGATTAATTCACAATGAGATTGTCACAATGCAGCCATTTTACCAGCACTGGCCAAACATAGTAGAAAACGAATATCAAGACATTTCACGATCTGAGTGTTAATTAAACTAGATAATGTCTGGTTTGTTTGTTTGGTTTTTGTTTTGGTTGTTTTTTTTTTTTGGTACATGCACAAAGCAGATGGGAAAAAAACATTTCTGAGACGCAGATGCTTAGAAGGAAGGTAGGTGGGTGGACTCAATAAACAAGGGTGGTATCAATGTTTCCATTACTGTCAGGACCACACAGACTCACTAGATCATTTTGAAAATATGTCAGTTTGCTTACAGTCCCCCGTTCACCGGTACCCACCCCTTCTCACCCCTTCTCTCCCTCTGCTCGTTCTACCAGATAACGCAGCTGAAGATTGCGTCCAACCCATTCGCCAGCGCCTTCAGGGACTGCGACCCCAACGACTGGCGAGTTGTCGCCTGGCGGTCGTGAGCTTCGTGGGGATTCGGTGTGGATCAGCCCATTCCTTGCTCAAGTGACGCCACGTTTGTTGTCTTCCTTTTCTTCAAGTGACGATGTTTGTTGTGATCTTTGTTCTTGCAACGCCATATTTGTTTTCGTCCTTGTTAAAGCGACGCCATGTTTGTGAAAATCGTTTGTGCTGTGAACATGTGACTTTGCTGGGCCAAAATGAGTCAGTGGTCAGTGCTGCAAGACTGTTATAACATGGCATGAAAGGGTGGGGATAGGGCTGTAGTGTGGGTTGGCCCTTCTATTCTATTCGTAAGAAAAGTGGGCACGTAAACAAACTGACTGGCTGAAGGTGGACACCAATTGGTTGTTGTGGTATGTCATGTGGTGTGACTGGCCAATCAAATGCATGAATGCCACGTGCCAGATCTTTCGATATTGAGTTTGGAGCCAAACTGAAAGCTTTTTGCTAGAGACTCTTCGGGAGGTAACATCGAAGTGAGTTCGCAGGTCGAGACCTCGCTACCTCGTGGTCAGCTATGGCGCCTCAGACAGAAAACTTGGGGGAATAGGGACGAGGACCAAGAAAGTTATCAAAGCCCGCTCAGACGAACTTAAGCGTAAACGAAGAGTGACTTTTGACCCTGTGAACTACGACCGATTCCTGGCAGCGTAGTGGGAGAAGTCGCTCTGGTCACAAGAGTCGCCGCTGAGTTCTACGTCAAGAAACTCCAGGCCTCTGGTGACGGTACTGAGGTGCACCAGGTGCACGGGGACGATCCGTGTGAGAATCCGTCCCAACCTTCGACATCATACATCTCTCGTCGAGGAGTCGGACAACAGAAGACCGAAGTCATCGAACACAAATATTTCTTCTGCGGCATGTCGACAGGGCCCTCCACACAGCGAGAGACCATCGTGCGAAAACACAAGTGACAGTTGTGGGTGTCCATCAGAGACTTACACATCACACGGCGAAGGCTTGGGTGAACTCAGTGGCATGTGTATGAGAATTGTACGGAATGAGTGATTGTGCAGGGTTGTGAGCGTGGAAGTTAAGAATAGATTGACTCACTAGATATCTGGGTAATTAGATTAACGGGACATCTAGATAACTAGCCATGATAGGGAATGAGATCATTTGCAAACTTGCCTGTTCTTTGTATTTCCTTTATCATTTTGTAATTTGTATAATCCTTTCGATGATTAATAACTTTCTTTAATATACTAAATTGCTTTGAGTTGTTTATTGGGGTGATGCACGCTGGGGGCTCGAGCTAATTAAAAGTGTAAATAAGCAATTTAGTATAGGTACAAGCGGTAAATGTCGACGTGGCCATAATCGGCACATCTGAAACCAGCATCCCCATCACTAACTTCTCCCACTGATAGTACAGCTACAAATCACAGCTGCAGTTACTGCATTTGTACTGATGGCATTAAAAGATAATGAACTCCATTATAATTCTTATGTCTGTGTGTTTATATATTTTCTCTTTGACCTTGCCTTTGATGGCAGAATAAACCACCATAGAAATCGACTTAGTTAATACTTGAGCTGGTCCACCTCCTGAACCATTCCTCCATCTGAAGTCTGCCTCAACCATTTCAGTCAGGTTATCGTGAACTTAAAACAAACCTAACCACGAGTCTTGCCAGCTGCTTCATCCATCCAGCTGTCCCCCTTCCTTACCTCCTACCCCCGTCGCTCTTTACCGACCTCTCATCACAAGCGCTCGTCAACTGGTGCCAGTCAAGGGGTGAATGAACAAATAAACAGCCATGACACTTGGAAAAGTGAAAGAGGACTGTTTTTTTTTTTTTTTTTTTTTTTTTTCACCAACACGAGTCACTGGTGTAGTTATTTGCTGGTAAAATAAACTATGAAAACAAAATCCGGTACATGGTGGCAGTTGGCATAAAGGATAGATTGATAATGGCGTGCTTGCCTTTGATACACAAGCCAACATAATGTAACACAGGGTCGTAATGGGATTTAGGGTACGAGGGGTTAATTAACTCTTTTCTGTAGAGTTTGTCACGAAAGGAACAGGGCTATGGTGTGGGTTTTACACTTCTGCTCTATTCACGAGACAGAGGGCGTTACGGTCGGTTGTGTAGGAGCAGTCATCGCTAATTAGAAGACCATTCACGTCACGACGGTCACGTAACGTAGGGCCAGGGCAACCGTGGGGCGCTAGTGACGTAACAGACGAACCCTAGAGGAACAACACACCCCTTGATTATGATTTAGAGAAGGGCAGTATTGTTACAACACGAGCTAGCCAAGGGAGCATCAGACAATTAGGGAGCGGGACTTCGTAACATACGCAGAGGCTGATGGGAAACCTTGTCTCAGACTAGCTGATGCGTGTGCATCCAATGTCGCATGCTGGCTCAGCCCGAGCCGGGGTTCTAGAGGGGAGGAGGGAGTTGATGCGTCATTATAATCTGACGTCACTGTTATCTGACGCAATTTTGTTTTATTTTTGGACACAGTTGGAAGAAGAAAGAGAAGAGAGCGGTCACCACCTGGAAGAGCGGGGTAAGAAATGTTTTGAAAACATTTAAGTGACATTATCCATGTGGGAGTCCGTTGTAGGAAGGGAGTAGCGCGTGGTAGATGTAGGCATGGACGTAGATAGGTGGACTGATGTCTGTATGCCGAGACTCACTCTTGCGAAGCGATCCGCGGTCAGTCTCGGCGAGCCAGAGGTTATCGAACTTCCGGAAGAGCAGCGCGAAAATGGAATTTAATGAGACGTTTGATATCAACAATATAATTACCGAAGTGCATTGTTTGTGTGCACTATTAATTAACCAATCTTGTATCTATTTAGAACACAAAAGTATTTGCTTCACTAGTCTGAAATCTTGTATGAAATAATAAATAATATGAATCGCATTTAAACTTCTAGATCTAGAATCATGACGTGTTCGCTTACATGCTTCACCTCGGTCTCTCTCTTTTGTATAAAATCCGGTATTTTGCTGTGCTTTCAGGATGGTGATTGAGGGGTGTGTGAGCTTCAAAATCATATCACTGGTAATAGTGAAACATAAAATATAAAATTGTATGAGCTGATATACTACAACACAACAATAACAAATCAAAGAGAAAATGGAACATCAATTTAGCTATTTTCTATTCTTGAATTTAAATCTATGATACTGGTTTACAGCAGACGACACATTGTAAATCATCTGTGTTGGCGTAGGGGTGTGTGAACTGAAAGCACTGATGTTGATCTAGGCCTATTCATATACAACGAGTTTTTTAAAACAATAAGAAGAATATTTAATCAATTTAATTTAATCAATCATATTTAATCACTTCTGAAGTGATCTGCTGAAAATTTAATGAATGACGCGATTATTAATAACTAAATTTTTGTTTTAATGGGGATATCTTCCGCTATGTGAAAATTGTCTAAGCCTTATAGTCGCGAACTAAAACATGTACAGGACAAAGAAGAGTAAGAGGTAAACAATAATTAAGATCAGTACCTTTTTTAATGCATTCTTCTTCAAAGTGCTTTGAACAAATCTTGGCTGTCAGCGGATTGAAACTTTTGTCTGAACGGTTTATAGCATGAATGAGAGCCGTTCGATCGCCACTTCAAGCCCGGGTATTACGAACGTACCCGGGAAAGGGACAGTCGCGTCGCTCGACGCCGACTTTACAACAAAGACATTCTATTCTGTACACTTCTAGAGTGCTACACTTACCCGGGAAAAGAATTTTGATTTCCATTCAAAAGAATACAAACATCAACCCGAGTATAAAATAAGATTTCCCAGTGAACAAATCTGTACAGTCAAAATGCAGCGTTATATACATAAAGCGCTCGTTAACATTTGAAAATGGTTACCATAGCAAGTACTACACATCCATATCGATGCTTAAAAGAAATGAGAAACCGTTAAGACACCGGTTAACCTATACAAGTAAATTCAACAACACCCATGTACATCAAATTCCATACAAAATCTCAGAACTACCCCTAAAGTTGTCTGTCAAAAATGAAGCTACTACAGAAAAGGATCTTTTCTGGATTCTCTCCTGGGCCAAAATATTCGTCCAGGAGGCAGTAGCTTCGCGGTCGGTCTAAGGTTGGCTACTAGAGGGGAATGAAAGGTCAGCAACGGGCAGATTTGACCCAAAGCCCAGAGCCAGCAATATCGTCCCACTGCAGTGAACACTCTTCATCCGGAACTAGATACAAACTGTAAATTCTGCGTTTATCAGAAACGACTCTAGGCTGTCATGGTAACTGTATTCAGGATGTCTGTCGACAAGACCAGGACCATCGCCAGAGATTCAAAGTCTCAACCCCGGTGACTGATGTGTTTGACGAATATACATGTTTGGTATGCGGTTCGTTTCCATCAGCAGGCACAACAGTGTTGGGGATAAAGAGTTGCATCCATGATGCTAATATCATTATGATTTATCATTACAGTTCATTTAGGAAAATATAATGTGTGAGGGCGATCAACAGAGTGAGGGAAGCAGATGTTCCGCTGGTTTATTGATGTGGTTTGGGTCAGTAAACTAATCACAGTTTTTTGGAAGGGACTTCGTACGTCGATCGTTGTACAAACAAACTCTGTGTATGTGTGTGGGAACGGAATATAAGTTCCTTGCGACCCGATTCGGTGATGTAAAATATGCGGAAGTCTGACTAGGAAAACGAGGCCAAGGGTGAAGGGTCATGATCGTCGAAGTGACGGAAGCGTGATGGAAATATCGTCTGCGCTGCTAGCAAGCAAAAATCCGACAGAAGGTCGCTGTAACTTATGACTTCACGCATTTTCTTGTATCAGCGCATCCATAGTTTCCACCTCATGAGGCTCTGTGGGATTACAACCGGAGGAACCACAAATCAGGTCAGGTATTTATTTGCGGTGAATGACCGTCGGTCTCTGAGAAGTGCTGCAGTTGAGTCAACGCCCAGACCTAGAGGGACGGAATAGTCGGGGTGACACACTGCAAGACCAGAGCCGACACATTGTCTGTGGTAAACAAGACAGTGCCAGAGTCTGTGGTAAACAAGACAGTGCCAGAGTCTGTGTAAACAAGACAGTGCCAGAGTCTGTGGTAAACAAGACAGTGCCAGAGTCTGTGTAAACAAGACAGTGCCAGAGTCTGTGTAAACAAGACAGTGCCAGAGTCTGTGTAAACAAGACAGTGCCAGAGTCTGTGTAAACAAGACAGTGCCAAAGTCTGTGTAAACAAGACAGTGCCAGAGTCTGTGTAGACAAGACAGTGCCAGAGTCTGTGTAAACAAGACAGTGCCAGAGTCTGTGGTAAACAAGACAGTGCCAAATTCTGTGTAAACAAGACAGTGCCAGAGTCTGTGGTAAACAAGACTGTGCCAGAGTCTGTGGTAAACAAGACAGTGCCAAATTCTGTGTAAACAAGACAGTGCCAGAGTCTGTGGTAAACAAGACAGTGCCAAAGTCTGTGTAAACAAGACAGTGCCAGAGTCTGTGTAAACAAGACAGTGCCAGAGTCTGTGTAAACAAGACAGTGCCAGAGTCTCTGTGCTGGAGACAGAGAAGCCGATGAAACTGTATCATTTTCTGTAATTTGTATGATCTTCTTGATAATAATTAATAACTTTCTTTTAATACACTAAATTGCTTGAGATTTTTTTTTTCATTGGGGTTTTGCGTGCTTTGGGGCTCGAGCTAATTAGAAGTGTTAATTAATAAGCAATTTAGTGTGATAGCACGCGGTAAATGTCGACATGATTTGTTGAGGGTATCGACAGTGTGTTAAACCGGTGACACAAATCATACCCCTACCAGATCTTCGGACTCCTGCCCCAGAGTTTACGACAACAATAAAGGAAATAGAAAACAAAATGTCTTCAAAAGAAAGATTTTTCACCGCTTTTTGTAATGCACCTCTTTATTACAATACATTCATTTCCAGTATTTAAAAAGCTCTGATTGTTGGAAAACTCTACTTAGAGAATTATCTTGTTCAAAGACATTTTAACTTTCGGCAGATCACATACTGATTGATTGCTTTCAGTTCCAATTCTTTAGATGATTTGAATGCCGGTTATAAATTATTTCACTTAAATATTTTTTTTTCAGGCTTATTGAAACAGCTGCACTCTCACGTGGTTTCTCCGACACAGAGGATGCTTACGAAAAAACGTTTTCAATTTCGTCTTGCGACAGCTTTGCTGCTGATGGTAGCTGTCATATTCACCTTTAATCGCTCTTTCCCGGGATGGGAGGTTCAGTCCCTGCAATACCCAGAATGCACTGCAACATCACAAATGAGGGAACAGCGCAACTCTTTGTCCAGAACACAGAACGAGTTAAAGAGACAGCTGGGACAGTTAGAGTGCAACATGGCGAAACTACAGAACAAAACAGGAGTAAAGTGATTTTTCTCTTCCTTCCTTCCTTCAGGGACTTGACACCACTCACATTATGCCACACACACATAATTCACTCTCTCTCTCTCGCTCTCTCGTGGCTTGTCACTCACTCTATATCTCACAGACACAAATACATACACGTATTACATTACAGTACACACACGTGCGCTGGCACACATAAACACCAACACACAAACACATGCACACATGCACAAAGTTTTTCTTGCAAGAAATTTCACGTGAGGCAGTGTTTTAATGGCTGTCACTTATAATGCCAGTTAACTGTCACTGGTCTTCTTTAATAAGAACAATAATTACTTAGGACGTCCATTTTAGTGACGCTTACAGTAAGAAGAAATACAAAAGAGTATCACTGTCGGGGCGGGCGTACATCAGATTTGTTTTTAAAGACTTTGCAATGAATCTGGACAGGGGAGGATACCGATGAGGAGCCGATGCAAGTTTACAAGAAGTGGAGGGGTTCATTGGATAAATTACAAGTCTCACAGCTTAGTTCTTCAGTCGATGTAGTTTTTAGAGGAGATGGTCTGGAATGTCATCTGGAGGAAGGCAAGAGGTGGCAGAGCCAAATAAATAATCAGTTTGTATAGCTTTCAAAGTAATGATATATATAGATAGGATGTTTGCTACATAAAACTCCTGGGTCAGTAGCAACGTTCGTTATATCCGATTTTGAGTTTAAGAGATTATTCAAATGAACCGATCAGACCAAACAACATTTTAGTTTTTAAAGTAATAAAATTACAGACTCTCTCTCTCTCTCTCTCTCACACACACACACACATGCGCGCAGACGTGTTAAATAAAAGTCTACACCCTTTGTTGGTGCGTGAAGGTGTCACTGACATTTTTAAAATCTGTTCAGGAGGTGGCCAGCAGCGGTGGATGGTGCGAAGAAGAAAGTGACCCCCAGAAAAGCAAAGCTCACGCGTTCGACTTCAGTTTGGCCTCGTCTCTCGGTCACTTCCTGTCCGGTCAGCGAGTGGCGAGCTTTGGTGACGGACCCGGACAGTACAAGGAGCATCTCCTCAAACAGGGGCTGGTCGCCTCCTACGACGCCTACGACGGGGCCCCTTTCTGCGAAACCGTCACATCCGGGGAAGTCAAGTTCATGGACCTGACCATCCCACAATATGGACTTCCGGTGTACGACTGGGTGATATGTCTGGAGGTGGCGGAGCACGTGCCTGCACGATACGAGCTCGTGTTGGTCGACAACATCGCGCGACACGCGCGGAAGGGCATCGTCCTGAGCTGGGGTCATCCGGGTCAACCGGGATTTCATCACGTGAACAACAAGAGCCCTGAAGACGTGAAGCGCCTGCTGGACGAGGCTGGATTCGCTCTGAATGACAGCAGCAGTTCCTTGCTAAGACAAAACTCTACATTCTTTTGGATCGTACAGAACATTTTTGTATTTGAAAGAAAACCGGAGGTTATATTAAGGGAGGATGATGCATAGAGAGGTTTAGTTGTCACATGGTAGGCGTAGGTGATCTCTCGGTAAACAAAATAACCTTTCCTTACCTGCCTCTTCCACCGACTCTAGCCTTGCATGACTTTGTACATCTCACCTGGCTGACCCAGTAATACCCTCACTAACAAGACAGTTATCGTTTTTATTCTCTTTTTATTGTCTGTTGACGTCACGAAGTCCTAACCCCTCAACACGTGATAGCGAGGAAGACAGTAAACAGTTAAATTTTATAATTTAACACAGTATTTTAATTGGTATGTAGGACCATGTGAAGTCTTCATTTATCTTTTGGAGAGTTTAGCATTGTGTTGACCATTTAAAATTCTTCGGCGTGTGCGCGCGTGCATGCGCGTGTGGGTGTATGTTACGGTAGGTGTTGTGCGGTGGTGTATTTAATTTTATTCTCTCTTCGCTTGCTTAGTTCTGTGATCTGTAGTCACTTTATGAATTTATGCTCTAGTTCTCTGTGCATGTTTTTTGTGACTTACTATTTATGAAGGTTTCTGAGTGGACACGAATAAAATCGTTTGCATTGATTAAAAGTAGTGTGATGAGATTGTATCTTCAGATGGTAATACCTGAAAAGATCAGGGTGTATGTATGCACGTCGACTTAACCCTTGTGGATGTTACTGATGCCCTGTTATTTAGACAACGGGTACACCTTCATCTTTCTCTAAGTTTCTCGAGGTATTTCCTTCCTATTTTTTCTTTTTTCTATGTGATCAGAAGGCGTGTGCTTAGTGTTCGGAGCGAAAGATGCTTTGAACGATATGAGTGTCGAGGTAATTCTGGTACAAACTATTATCTTAAATAAAATCTCTCAAATAATTATATGTCAATAAGCGGAAAACGAAGGAATAATGTTAATGGAAGATGTGTGATATAATTTCTTAATCTTTTGTCTGTGTGTGTGTGTTGGGGGATGAGGGTGAGTAGAGCATCCTGCAGCAGTTGTCTTTCGCCATAGTCTAGTTACCCGCCCTGACAGCAATACAATCACAAATTCAAACACAAGTCGTACTTCTCCTCTCAAACACTGAATCGGCAGCATTTCTGGAAGAACAAATCAAAACGGTTCTAATATATCAATAAGATATCATGAATATATCTGATCTATAGATGGCAGATGTAGTGATACTAGTTTAACTATCAAATTGCCAATTTGAAACGGAAAATGTGATAAAATGAAAACTAACATTTCACTAAAGCGGTGGTTAGACGGTTGAAGCAATGTTTTCTCAACAACCTCACCATAAAAAGAACAAATGGTCCAACCACCTTTTAGGCAATTTTGGAAAAAAAAAAATAATGGCATTAGGAATAAACCACTACAGCAAAATCAGGATGCTAGTATAGCATCTGTGAGCGAAGAAAATACCGGCCATGGCCTAGGGTCAGTGACCGAGTCCATCCTTGTCGGATGCTGTGTATAATCAGGTCTCCCTTCCAACTTCTCCGATGACGAGTACGAGGATTGGGTGGAGGGCAGCTCAGGTGGGGATCAAGTAGTATTCGTCAAGAGATGAATGATGATGAGTGCTGATTATCTCTTCTTTTAAGATCCGATGTGTTTTATGAAACTTTAGTTGTGTGCACGCATGCAACTACTTCTGATGGCCTTGTATTAATTGGGTCTGGCTTTCTTTTAAAGAAAAGATAAAGTCCCTTGTAGTTGAAACGGTAAACAGTCTTAGATAAGCGGTTTCAATAGAAAAAAAACTTGATTCTGTTTAATACTTCTTGGGTTTTTTTTTTTTAACCGACTTTCTTTAAAATATCAGTGCCTACTCCTTGCTTCGAACACTGGCTCGTGTACGCAAGGCAAGTACAGTCTGTCCAGTGCAGGTGTCCTTCGAAAATCCGAATTTTTCTGCTTTATCCAAGATGGCGCAGAACAAGAACGTTTAATGTTTTTTGGACTTTTCACATGAGGGGAGGAGATTGTTGATGTCTTCAGTATACAATTTTCTTTAGTAAGTGAAAATTTTAGGATTCCTGATAGCACAAAAGTTGTTGTTATTGTAAGATCTTGATTCTTTTCTGGTTTATCATTATATTCCTCATCGTCAAATAGCGTGTCGTCTTCCATGTCTTATCCAACCATTTCGATTTCTAACTTTCCGGGAAAATCCATAACATGTATAGTATGTATAAACTACTATAACAAACAACCCAGAGTCTGCTTGGAATGGGGCCAGAGTCACGTGATTGCTTCGGTACAACAGATAGAGGTCTGTAATTAGCTGTCCTCTAAACAGGACATTGGGAGATAACGGTTTGAAGCTCCAACCCCAGATGTCTGTTATCTCAACACGATTACACCAAATATTCTTATTAGAAAAGTCTCTTTTTTGTTTTTCCGAGGTCAAAGCACGGTGCTTCCACTTCGTCTCTCGAGCCATGTTTGGCAAGTATCGTCTTCTAGTTCTCCTCCTAGTAGGTCTACTTCTGGGATTAGTCATCGTCCTCATCATGAGGCCACAGGTGCTATCCACAAAATGGAATGTCTTAGCCGCGAGTGTGGGATGCCAAGACTGTCCAGCAACATCACAGATGAAAGACCAGCGCAACACTCTCTCCAGATTGCTGAACGAAATGAAGCAACAGCTCGGACAGACAGAGTGCAACATGGGAAAAATACTCAACTCGAGAAAGTGTAAGACCTCGCTCTGTCTATGTATTGTGTGTGCTGGGGGAGATGGTTATGCCTTAATCACCAATACTTATAAGTCTGAGAAAAACAAACCGATTTTTGTAACTGATTATCATTTCCGTAAAAAAATTGAATAAGGTTATTCAGGGTGTGCCAATGGAGGTATTGCATATGGTACTTAGATACAGCCTCATATGTAGCCTCCGTAAAAAAATGAAATGCCAGTTTTATATGATGTCCAATAGGGCCTAAAGACAGTAAACTCAAACTGGACTATATTTCAGCAAAATATGGTATAAACAAATCACAGACTACAAGTAATCAAAGCGGAACAGTTATATTTAACCAAAAGAATACAAGAAAAGCAAACGCAAGAAATGTAGCGAGAGTAAATAATCGTTAATTAGCTTCAATAAATATCCGAAGGAAAAATGAATTAAAAGAATATTTTGCTTCAAAAATAACCACAGACGTTGATGAGGAGCAAGAAGATCGATGTAGCCGTATGGTTAATGCCTTGGTTTTGAAGCAAAAGGTTAAAGGTTTGAGCCAATATTATTCGGGACTTGGAAAATAGTATCTGTTGTATGACAAAAATGTTGTATGAATATGAAGAGGATAGAAAGAGACAAAAACGAAAGCAAGGACGAAAAAGGTTACATGATCAGCGTCAATTTTTAGACAGGTTTTAAAACATCTTAAGAGCGCATTGTTGCCAGGGTCAGAGGTCAGAAGATGGAAATGAGGTCAGTCCCAATGTTTCTTCGAATTTTTGTTAACGACAAGAACGCAGGTCATCTGCCAGCAAGCTGATGACTTGAATTCTATGAATGACTGAAGATTTCGTGTTTTGAATGGCTTGGACATTTTTAGTGCAGGTGGCTAGCAGTGGAGGATGGTGTGAAGATGAAAGTGACCCCAACAAAACAGACACACACATGTTTGACAAACAACTGGCCGAGTCTCTCGGTCACTTCCTGTCCGGTCAGCGAGTGGCGAGCTTTGGTGACGGACCCGGACAGTACAAGAAGTATCTCCTCCAACAGGGGCTGGTCGCCTCCTACGACTCTTACGATGGGGCTCCCTTCTGCGAAAAAGTCACATCCGGGGAAGTCAAGTTTCTGGACCTGACACTTCCGCAATATGGACTTCCGGTGTACGACTGGGTGATGTGTCTGGAGGTGGCGGAGCACGTGCCTGCACGATACGAACGTGTGTTAGTCGATAACATCGCGCGACATGCGCGGAAGGGCATCGTGCTGAGCTGGGGTCACCCGGGTCAAGAAGGATTTCATCACGTGAACAACAAGAGCCCTGAAGACGTGAAGCGCCTGCTGGATGAGGTTGGATTCACCTTGAATGACAGGGACAGTGTGTCACTCAGAAAAAATTCCACATTTGACTGGTTTAAAGCCAACATTTTCGTGTTTGAAAGAAAATCTGACTTTATCATGATGAAAGATAATGAATAGATAGGTTAGTTCCCGCATGAGAAATAAAGATAGTATCCTCCCCCCAGGTGATGTGAGGTGGAATTTCAGGTTGACAAAGATTGTAATGTCGTTTTCTATTAAAATAGAATGTAATCTTTCTCCTCTATGCATAAATAACAGAGAAAAAATAAAGATAACGAGAAAATCGACAAGGGCAGGCAAACAGCGATCTTCGAAGAAAAAAGACTTGGGAGCATAATCTCATTCTCTGCATTTCGTTTTGAACATTTTCGTAACTCAGCATTTATATTTGTCTTGCATAATTTTAAAAAATAAATCAGAATATGGCGATAATTGTTTGTGTGTGTGTGTGTGTGTCAACGTGCGTTCGCTTGCATTTGTGTGTGTATGTAGATGTGTATAAGGGGAATGGCGGGATACTTAAATCCTCACCTCTTGTTCAATCCTCACAAAATGTGGTATGTATATGTTTTCTTTGTGTATATTGCCCCCGGAAAATATTTAATTTTATGTTTTCTATTTTTAGTTCTCAGATGTTACTCCAAATGAAACAAAGTACAACACAAACATTACAGCAAACGTTTACTCCGCAGAGTAAGTTTGAACAACTTTATAATTTGAGAGAGGGGAATACACGGGAAAAGAAACAGGAAAGGGAAAGAAACGGTCAACCTGTCAAGTCAGGAAAGGGACATCAAGAGTGCTAGTCTTCCACTATTTTGTTAAGTGGATAAGTAAGCTTGATCTACATACACATACAGTAGAAACTGTTGGTGACATTTGGTCACCTCAGGATAACAAAATAAAGGTGAGTAGAATTTATCAAGTGAATGTCACATGGAATGAATGAGCTGCGGCGAAGATTCGTTCTGTAGACACAGACATCGGGTACCTGCCGCCAGACCACAAGAAAGAGAATTCACATGCCAACACATGATCAGGAATAGTGAGGATACGAGAGGCTTCCACTGGGCTACCAAGTCACTTGACCTGGTTCCCCGTGTCACAATCCACCCTGCCTTCAGTCAAATATCACGAAGAATTGTCACCTGTGGTAACACCTGAAATACAGTTATCTATCATCAGACTCAGGCAAGAACAGAAGGCTTTCGGCAGGTTAAAATCATGCACAATACATTGCGAATTATCATCGAACAGTCCATCGTGGATTTTGAGAAGGCTTTTGACTCCGTAGACAGGGAAACCATCTGGAAGTTGATGCCACACTATGGATTTCCACTAAAGTTCATTGTCATCATCCAGCAGCTGTATGAGGACTCGACTCTCTCCCACAGCACCTCTGTCCATCTTGCCTTTCCATTTCCCCAGGTTCATGACAGTGACAACAGTTCTAGGGATTTACAGACTGCGTTTGCCTTCTCAGGTTCCCAATGTAGATGGTGTAAAGGTGGCTGATTTCTAAAAACATGTCAAATATTTCAGCTCTCTATCTTTCCTGTCTCTTTCTTTCTTTTTCTATTCATCTCGGTGTTTGAAGAGATACATGGAGCAAATTCTCCCAGCTTACCCAACTAGTATTTGTTTAGTTAGCTCGTCAGTGGTGTTATACAGCTCTTTGCTTTCTCTTCCTAGAGAGATTGCGCACGTGGTTGTGTACCTACCCACTTTTTAGACATAGGAACGACTGTTCTTTTTGAGACACACTCACTTTTGTTCCTTTCATCTCCGTGCCTGCTACCGTCTGTTTGCAAAGACTTAGGCGCAGTCTTGATTGACACAACGCTGCTCAGAACATCTCCAGTCAACTATTATCCTGGACTTCAAAATCAAGGGAGGTACAGTAATTCTGTGAGGAAACATGGCAATGAGGCTGCAACCATTTCATCAACAGCTTGGGTTTATATTATAGGCTTTCATCAGTACAAAAAACAATAACGACTATTTTCAGCAATATTTCTTTGAAACTGTAAATATCGCAGGTACTATTTTAGCTCAGAAAAAAATGTCTCTTCCTGTAATATTTTGTTTAAACGCTAGTTATAGCACAAAAATAAACATATTGCTTACATAATACTCGAAACCTACATCAGAATTTTTTAACAGAAAATTTATTTGTACATTGTAATTTAAGCTTTGATTGTCACTGCAGAAATAAAATAAGGTAATAGATTGAGAGCAACACAGAATTTTTTTCGATTGTGTGACTTGTAAAAACTCTAAACTATTATCTGCGAGGCAAGACTAATATTTACCAAATAAACAGCAAGTTAAATTATTTTTATTTATTTTTACTCGTTCTACAAAGACATCAGCGAAGAATTGTGAGTCAAATTTTATAAATTAACAGATGACAACCTTTCTGCTTTAGGTGCTTCAGATTTGAGCCTCTCGATTTTTTAAAACTATTTTTAACTATTTGCTTACATTGTTTTGCAAAAAATAACCATCAAAAACGAAGAAATGACAAAGAATAATACTAAAACCAAACAGCACATGGCAAACCGATGATCCTCTCAATAAAAGAAATTGCTGGAAGGGCGTTGGGCTCTGTGCCACAAAGTGGAGAGAAGAAATAGAAAGAATTCTATGCAACAGGATGTGTTGCCATTTATTAGTGTGCAGAACCGGTTTGTTTGATGTTGACAGGATGAAGATCAACACTGAAGAGTAACTTTATTTTTGCAGCCATCGGTCTCTGATCCACACCCTTCCCACATCTCAGTTTCAGGTAGGTCTGGGTCCACAAGCAGACGAACAAAGTCGCTAAAGGCGCGGGGTGTAGCCGGACAAGATCACTTTCCATGACTATTCAGCCCCTGGGGAATATTGGGGATTGCAAGGATTGTGTTCGTGGACAGGAAGGGTAGTAACGGGTGTGGGAGCCTGTCGTATCCTTCTGACGGCAGTTCAAGTGTCTGTGGTTCCCATCTCCTACCTTCCTCGCACCAGCTCCTGTCGTAGAGAGTAGGAACAACCCACACCACCAATCTACACGCCTTTTCTTTTTTCTATTTACCACAGAGGGATAAATATATTGTAATCCATGCTGGTGTCTATCATTTACCTTTCTTCACTCATCCCTAATCAGTCGTAAAACCCTTACACCACAAAAATTCCTACTTGAATATGTTAATGGATAAAATTCATTTCTAAGTTATACATTCGTTTCAATGCTATAGAAAAATTTTAACAAATTGTAAACAAAAATTAAGTCATTGTATATCTGATGTTATTCTTAAACTGAATTGTACATTTCCGGGTTTTTTTTATGCATCCTCTTCAACCAGCGTCTTCTCTTGTTTTCTCCTGAACACAAAAATGTTTTGTTTAAACCATCCAAAGGTCGAGCTGTTCCTGAGAGACAACCCGGCGTTCTCATCTGGACGGAAGCCAGCTTCGTCCAGCAGGCGCTTGACGTCTTCAGGGCTCTTGTTGTTCACGTGATGAAACCCGCCTTGACCCGGATGACCCCAGCTCAGGACGATGCCCTTCCGCGCGTGGCGCGCGATGTTGTCGACCAACACGACCTCGTATCGTGCAGGCACGTGCTCCGCCACCTCCAGACATATCACCCAGTCGTACACCGGAAATCCATATTGTGGGATGGTCAGGTCCATGAACTTGACTGCCCCGGATGTGACGTTTTCGGAGAAGGGGGCCCCGTCGTAGGCGTCGTAGGAGGCGACCAGCCCCTGTTCAAGGAAGTATTTGAGGTAGAGGCCAGGTCCATCACCGAAGCCGCCGACCCGCTGACCCGTCAGGAACTTTCCCAGGGCAGCAGCTAACTTGTGGTCTGTCATGTGCTTTCCTTTTTTCTCGCTCTCTTCTTTACAGAAACCGCCACTGCTTGACACCTGCAACGAAAACGGCGATAACAGCATTCCTGATAATCGCACTCTTCCTTCAACATGACTAGTACGAAACAAAAGTATGTGATATTTCAACTGAATATCAGCTAAAATAACTCCCGATTTATTAGCCACATTGCAAGTGGAGCTACATAGCCAACCAGGATAGCGAAACATTTCGACAGAGGATACGATTGCGAACCCGTTACTTTGCGAAGGTACTAGGCTGAAGACTTACAACAAAATAGGTACAAAAATAAAAATATTGACAAAGACAAAAAAATGTGCAAAATGGTGCCCTTCTACCAAATATTAAGACAACACAAATATTTATTTGTGATT
Source organism: Pomacea canaliculata (assembly GCF_003073045.1). NCBI lineage: Eukaryota > Metazoa > Mollusca > Gastropoda > Architaenioglossa > Ampullariidae > Pomacea > Pomacea canaliculata. The sequence goes on from NC_037600.1 coordinate 3,735,035, forward strand.
TTATGTAAATAAAATTTTAAAAAAAACCAAGAGATATTTTGTACTTCTAATTCGATTAAAAAAATGTTATCTAATAGAGAGAAACGGATTTGAATATGTGAAAACCTTTTTGCTGTTCTGGAGTTTGGCCACGGTGCACTCTTGCTGTCCCAGACTCTGCTTCAGGACGTTGAGGGTACGGGAGAGGGAGTTGCGCTGGTGACGTACTTGTGACATCATGTCACGTGAGTGCAGCCACTCCACGTAGATGGTGTCTCGCAGGGGCTGCTTAAAGATCACCATGGCAGCAACGAGTGCCAACAGCAACAAACCACCAACAGCCAGGTAGAACTGGCGCTTTGAAATCATCCTGGAGACTTGAAGAAAAAATGAAAACATTAACAATAGGTTCTCTGATTTGTGAATTAATAATAAGTACAACAAAACTTAGCCAAAACATACGTCTCCATAATTATTTGAATGATACTATGCTTTTTTTTAAAATTGTTGCGGCCCTATGCTCCTCAAGGGAGCAACAAGGAATAAACTAAACTAAGCTTTTTATAGCTTAAATACTTTCCAATTTATCATTTAAAAAATATTTTAATTTCTCAATAATTTTTTATATTTGAAGCTTAAAATCAATAAAATGTTGATTATAAAGGTCAGTTAACTATCCATAAATGAATAAACACTTAAAATTATTATCTGGCAGCATTCCCTAACACAGCGAAATGCTACTGAAATGCTACTGATCTTCCCTGATAAAGATGAAGAGCATGGATGACAGCGATATGTCATCATCTGTCTCAGTCTCTACAGCATTTTGTTGGACTTCAGTGGGATGGATTTGTTGACGGTTGTTTCGCTCGTCGCGGGGAAGCTTTCATGTTTTCCTTGACTTGCAGGATTTCATACCAGTGATGTGAATATCCAGTTCTACACCAGTTATTTCTCTAAAATCCTGATACTCGAAGTTTTCTCTTCGTATTGCTAGCAACCATAATTTTCTTCTTTTAAATCTTTAAGCATTTACTAATCGGGAAACCCTGCTTTCGGATAATCGAAAAATGCGAACACTTCCGTCAAAACCACTTGTGGTTCTTGAAAATAGGAAATGTTAGGAGAATGTGCAGCTAAAGATTGTCAAAAATTCAACAAAGGATGTCTTAGGTAAATATAAAAATAATGAGAATGAAAAAATATGTGTACAGAATGGGAAAGTCATAAGTCATAGATATATCTGACAAATATAAATAATGTTGTTAATGTTTTTGCTTTTTTGTTGTTGTTGCTTTACAGCTGATGAGCAGTAAATTGTTACCGTGGCTGTCCTGCGACCTACTAAATTAGTGTTGTATTATATACAAATTATCTGTCAATTAAAAAATCTTTATCATCTAATCCGGTTTTGTTTTTTTTCTAAATAGGCGCTACCAGTTGTGAAGGATAAATTGTTAATTTTTTTTTTTTAGAGTAGTTTGAACATGAATACTATTTACAGTATAGAAAAAAAGTGTGTGTTTGACTTGTGGGACTTCTTATGTCTTCAGCTTTGTCTTCCACATTTCATATCTATTTAAAGACATTAAGGACATTGAAGACTAGTTAATTTTGCTTAGAGGGGCCCATAGAATCATGAATAATATATGGGACAATATTGTGTGTGTGGGACAAAAAGAACATGTCTGGATAAATGCATGAGTGAAGCTAGCACGCACGAGATTATGATACTCAAACCGGAGCTCATCAGTTCTTTGCCTTCATTTTATTTATTATGGTTATGCTGGTTGTCAGAGAGTGGGACTGGATTGCTGGAGTGCAGGTGTTTCAGAATGTCCGTGACTTGCTGACCCCTAGCGTTGCTAATGGAGTCCTCCCTCCACTGCTGATGTCCACTGTATTGGTGAAGTAGTGGTACGTCAGCACTGACGTCCAAGGTGTTGGTACAACCGTCGTGTCGTTGTTAACACTGTTGAACAACGGCTGTTGCCACGTCACTGCTGTTGTCCACGATGCCATTAGTGTAAGTAGTACATGTCAATAAAATAATAAAGCAGTATTATTACCCAGAAGCAGGAGGTGGGGCGGCTAGTAGAACAATTGGTGGCGAGATGCCCACTTCAGCCCACTTTGTGCAGAGTTTGTGAGATTGTCGCCTGTCGCCTGTCGCTTGCTGCAGGGGTGGTCAGGGTGAGGGGGCCAGGAGGGGTGTCCGTGGGCTCGGGTGGCCAGTCGTTTAATCCGGTTGGGGGGAGGGCTGGCGCGTCGCGCATCTCTCGGCCAGGACCGGTTAGAAGGTAACAGATCCGCTTTGATGTGCGTCTGAAATCGGGGGCGCTGGGAGATCGGGTGGGCGCACACCTGATAGGGTCTTTTGTTGCTGGTCTTGATGAGTCTTAGGGATGCGGATCCTAGTAATGCGGGAAGGGTGTCAGTTTTCTCTTTTCTTCTTTCTTCTTTCTCTCTTCTTGTTCTCCTCCTTCTCCCCCACTTTTTGATTTACTGGGGTTTTTTTTTTCTTTTCTTTTGAGTTGGTGGGTCGCACCTTGTGACCGCCAATAAACTTACGATTTATACTGTCCCTACGTGTGCGTGTTTTTGTGTCCACTGACGAGCGATCAGTGTCTTCGGTGGTCGTGTCGGGCGCGTGAGAGTCTGCTTGTGTGACTGCGAGTGTGTCCGTGAGAGCGAGTCCCGCGTCGCCCGATCGCGTTACGCGACATCGCCCTCAAATTCCACCCCGCTAAGGATCTGTTTCATTGCACGCCCTACTTTCAGGCACAGGGTCAGGGTCAGGCACAGACATTTTCAGGTCAAGACCGTCGCCTTGAAAAACACTTTCTACTTTAAGGCAATATTCTCTCAGAACTTCACTGCGACAGGAGCCAGAACTGAATGTTAAATTTCCTAGACTCCACACCACTTGTGTGTGCGTTCGTGAATGTGTATTTATAAATTTTTATTAAAATAATAAATTTATATATACACATGTAAGTGGATGCAGTGGTTACTGCAATTGTGTGATTGGTGGTTGTATGAAAAGTGATAGTCATCATAAAGAGATGGTTCTCGTGCAATATCACTTGCCAAAACTGTTCTTATTTTATCTTGGCAGCACTGTATATATAGAAAGAGAGAATGCTATACTTTAAGAATATATATATATGTATACTACACACCATATTATATTAATAGCACTACAAGTACTAATTCCCACTCCTTGAACACATTCTGGTTCAGAACAACAGCCTGTGTTCGACAAGGCTGTACAGTTGCACCTACAGTTGCAATGCCCGCTGGGAAGAATGATGTCCCTCGAGAAAACACGTGAGGTCCGTCATTCCTAACGGTAGAATAACCACCACAATGACGTAGGTTTTCTGGTGATAAAGGACTTTGCCGATCTCGTTAACGCCTAGTATCAACCTCACATGGCAGACCAAGCTTATGACCAGAAACACTAATGGCATCGGCACGGGAACAGCCCTCAGTTTCAAATACCTCAGGCCGATTCTCGAGGACGGATTAAAACCAGAATCTCTTTTCACAGCAGTGCAAACAACAGCAAAACAAAATGTACATCAAAGTTAAATAATGTCAAGAAATGGGTTCAACGTATCACAAACCTGCTTTCTGGACACTCAGGTGGGAAGGGAACAGAAAAGTGGATGGAGGCTGGGGAGGGATGTGTGCTACAGAGCGTGCGTGTCTCGTGATAATATTTTTCAAATGTAATCGCTTTATTGAAACTTTCTTAAAAACAAAAAAAATCAGGACTATGTAGAAATCAAGTGCTTGAGTTTGTGTTCGTTTCATTTTTGTTGAACAACAACACCCTGGACCAGGTCAGCTTACTTGACATTCTAACTTCCCAGCTAGACAACTCCCCCTCTCGTCTGATGATCGTCGGCTTACTCTTCGTCTCACCAGTACAACAATACATGGCCACAGGATTTTGAGTTACTGTACAGCAAAACAGTTGAACTCTCTTTCTTCTTTTTATACCTACTATTGAATCCTTTACACGTGCACTGTAAACATGACTCTTAACAACCTTTCCCATAATGCTCGTCCTTTGTCACACCTTCATTTTGTAATATCATCTTAGTCTCAGCTCTTGTTCTTGTTATTTGGTTCCTCATTGTTTTTTTTTATTTAATTTTATTCTTCGTTTAGTACCTTTGTTTACTCTTTTATAGTTTATATATTATTTGTTTGTTTTCCTGTCCCTCGTATGCTGTCCATGTTTCGTTTTTGTTCTTAAGAGCTAAGAGCATGCTCCTTAGGAGTGTGAGTATGCGCTTTACAAATTTAGCATTTTTTATCATCATCATTATCATCATCTAGCGTGAGGGTAAGTTCTAAACAAACTTGTTTTGTAAGGGAGCTACAGCTTATTTTTATTGACCAAAATCTACTGAGGTGAGTTTGTAATCAAATTTAAGTTTTCTTTGTTGGATTATGTAAATTTTTCTAAACACGTACTTACTACTAGAGATTATATAGAAAATCGCATCTCTGTGTTATGGAATATGGAAGACATTTTTTTATTAGTGAATTTATATTTTCTGTTCACGCTATGTTTTTATATTTCTTTAAATAGATACACTGTAGTGCCAGATAGTATAGACCTACGCAAAGAACAATCGAGAAAAAAGAAATTATGAACTCCATCCCGTGTATCTGTTAAAAACAATTTGAAAACATGAATGAATGGGTTTATCGTGAAAATAATAAGATTGTCTGTGTTGTAACATAGTGTAAATCGTTTTATTTTTATTCGTGACAAAAAAGTAATCGCTAAATTTATTTCTAAATTTGTATTTATATTTTATATTTTCCTGCTATTTGTTACTAGTGGATTAATGCGTTAATCGTACTGATTACTTTATTAGTGGTATTCTTACTGATTACTTTATTTGTATGTTATTCTTACTGATTATGGTGTTATTTTACTAATTCTGTGTTATTCCTGTTGATTAGTATATTACTGTGTTACTCTTACTGACTAGAGTGCTATTTTTACTAATTACTGTGTTATTCTTACTGATTAGTGTTTTATTTTTACCGACTAGTTTATTTTTGTGCTATTATTAGTGATTATTTTTTAAGGTATTTTCTCACTGATTAGTTTATTAGTGTGCTATTCTTACTGATTAGTTTTCCCCCCGAAAGCAAACTGTAGAGTGTGTACATTTTGTTATTTTTGTTTGTTCAATTGATTTCTAATCCCTTGTACTTGTTTTAAACTGAAAAAATGCCGTCGCTTGCTTACCTTCTGTTTTGTGAAAATGAGACAGTCCGGGAAACAATGAATAACGTTCACAGTAAACTTCACAGAGCAAGAAAGTACTCCTCCCAAGCTACTAAAATCTTCAACAGGGCGTCTTCCTCAGCCCAAAGACACGGAGACTGTAAACAATATTTATGACCTTTACAAAAGGCAGAAACAAGCCTCTATGGTATGAGAAGTACCCGTATGCATATCACAAAGTAACTTAAGCCCTGACGCCCATCCCTTAACTTTGTTAACTTGCAAACGGCTATGTGATGCGTTTACTGCTTTCATTAAGTCCTCACCGTTGGCTACAACTGTGACAAGGAGAGCATGACATCTGTCAGTACTTTGTACTGCCTACAGTGTAGTGTCGACAGACATGAATAGGGACCCCTCCCTACAAGGTTTCAGTCTAAGTTATCAGGAATTTGGAGGAGTTTTGGCCCCTATAGTACACACGGTAGAAACCCGGCCCTACCCCCAGCTACAGGCAAAGAGCAAATCCTCTAACATAATGTAAACTGAAGGGAACCGTGGTAGCTGATGCCAGCCACCATGTCATCAAACCACAGGAGTCAGAGGTCAGTCACGTGGTCTAACCAAACACACTTTGGCTGTGCAAGCAATCTTTGGCCCTGATGGTGTCGTCTCCCTGGAGGAGGATGGTACCGGGTCCTCTCAGCTTCAAGATTCAACAGACTTAAACACCACTTTTAACGGAAACTACATCTGGTGTGCAAACCATGGAGCATACACTACAAGGGGTGTCTGCTTCTCCATGAACTGAGGGTGGAGGTCTGACCGTCATCGATGCTCCTCGAACCAAGCTGCACGGACCAATGGAAGCTTTGCCGATGACTATCACGGATTGCCCCTTGTATTGTTGAAAAAGGCACTTGATCAAATCAAACCACTTCTTCAAATAAGACAGAGAAAACTGAGCTAATGAAGAGACCACATCCCTGCAGTTGACGCGTAGAACTCTACCATTGACTACTCAGAAACCATCAATATTGTATTAAAATCCCCATAAAAAAGATGTACATTGGGTATTAAACAAAATTAATGAAAGATGACAGAGATGTCATAGCATTCAGTTCCACAGATTTTTAACAACTCATTTTTGCCTTTGTGATAATGTCCATAACCAGATTTCTAATGCACAGATGTCGATCATTTTCAGTTTTCTAAAGGGTTTTTGTGATAATAACTTTTTCACTACCTGCTAAGTAAGCACCATTTCTGAAAACCATGACACTACGACACAACAGAAATAAAAAGAGTAAAAATTCTCTCTCACAATTTTTATCGATGTCTAGTTTATCTAATTCAGGGATCAACTCAAGAGACGCCCATGACCCAGAAATTTTATTAATCGTCTTTGCCACTGTCACAATTAAATCGTGCAGGAAATCAATTTCAAAAGAATATTGTAAACATGTACAAAATAGTATTCCATCATGCTTATTTAAAATATTTTCCTGGGTACTGTGAAGTCTACCCGGGTCCATGAAATGGAAAAGATTATCGATGTAGAATTTTCTAGAGAAGACGTGGTCTCAAAGTCCATATTCGGGGTTGGGGGGAGGAATGAAAAGGCTGGTCTTACACCCCTTACATTCAAAGTTCAAAGAGATAACAAATGGCCACCTCAAAAGGAAGACAGTTTATATCCCAGCAACGAGACATATTCAATGACAAGATACCTTTCACAGATATCGTGCTTTCAGCGCTTGTCAAAAACACTAAGATGCACTCTGTGAGGGTTGGCAGGTGTTCCTGTCCATGTTAGTCCCCGAGCCACACCCTTGACCAGGTTTGTGAACATGTCTTCTTCCTCTTCGCAAGTCCTCAATCAACTTGGGTATGTTACTGGGTAATGTCAAGACTTGGTATTACAAATTATTTTCGTTCACCTGCTTAGTTTCACCGGATTTCGTGAACTGCGCTGAGTAAAATATAAAAAATACTGAGGACACTTTTTTCTGTCCATGTTATTAATTGTTTTTATATATTGATAAGCCAGATAGGTAGACCTAAGAGAAGAACTATCACAAAGAGAAGAGAGTCTGTCGATGTTAGAAGCGATGTGAATAATCCATGTATGAGTTTGGTGAGAAAATAATAAGATCATAATGTTGTAACGTACTTTTAATCGTTTTATTTCTTTATTACATATATTTCTGAAATGATATTTTGTTGATGTTTGTGGACTAGATTTTATAAATATATATATTGTATTTTTATTTTATCGTTTGAAGAAAAGTGTAGTGTGTGCGGATGAAAAGGAGAAAAAGACAGAATTGACCAGGTATACATTTTAAGAATTTCTTCAGTTTCTTTTTTTAACTCTCTTTTTCTGTTTTAAACTGACAAAGTAAGTTGCTTACCTTATTTGAGAAGAATTTCCACAGTTTCAAACACAGGAAACTACATCAAAACGTTCAAATTCAACTTCACAGTGCAGAAAGGTTTTCCTCCCAAGCTACTTGATCGCCCGGTAAGCTATACCCGGATGTTAAACCTGATCAGACACAGGCCTGAATAAAGATTGGTTCTGCCAGCAGACGTTATCACTGTTTGTTAAAGTCATAATCGACTAAAGGGAAAAAAAAGTAAGCACACATGTCAATGAGCAACGCAAGTGCCTGGCGCCCAGGACTCGTCACGTGAGACATACCATTATTATAAAACAATTTTTTCGGTCAGCAATTACTATTTTTATTCCCCAGAAACTTTAAAGCATCATTAACTGTCAGAGACACTGCTCCATGTGTTAAATTGTCCTCCTCCGACTGTTGGGGAGAACCCATCGAGTACTACATGTTGGTTTGCGCATGCGCACGCGTGGATTTTCTTTAATTAAGAAGAATGTGCTCTTTTTACTAATTTATTTTGGCCAGATATTTTATTGGACCAAAGAGAGGCCTCAATAAAGATTAGTTCTGCAAAGCAGAGTTTCTCGTTTTTATTATTAATGTCGTAAATCGACTGAAGGGCAAACAATATAATCTTGTACTTGTCAACGAACAGCTCGGATGCCTCTCAAGCTTTCTTCACGTTATGATAAACGGTCAGAAAATTTTTTTTTGAACACTTTAGAGTAGCGTAAACTGTCAGAGGTTAAAACATAATTTCTGCACAATTAAATGTAGACAATGCCTGCAAAGAGATATGTTTAGTTGTTTTGGTTACATCCATGCGAATGTCTGGGCGACTGTGTGAGTATGAGGGCGCATGTGAACGTCTATGTCACCTCGCCGGTGGCGAACATTTGCAAGATAGTGGACATGTCCATCAAGTATTGATGATCGACTTAGTTGGAATGCTCGTGTAAATAACATTAATAAGAACGTGCAAAGCTGCCTGTGCAGTCTTAGAAAGCTGAAGGCTTTTAATCTGTGATTAACACTTCTGCAAATATTTAATTAAACCTCTGCTATTTGCACCACTCTAACTTTCGGTCCATTATTCTGGGATTGGAACATTGCCAAGAATTCCAGTTTCAAATGAATCCTGAATATTGATAAAACAAGAGTAATCAAAGAATGAAACCAGGGAGACCGACTGGCGATGGTACAAAGGGAGCTAATCATGTTTTGCTTTCCACAGTGGGCTGCAAAAGTACTCTCCCTGTCAAAGCAGCGAGGCACTCTCTCCATACAACCAGTTCATCAGTGTGCGTTAAAAACCGCTTAATAAACAAATGAGAAAAATCTTTACCTTTACTTTAATAAAACGCATTCCTCTTACTTATTTTCTAATTTTTTGTATTATTTTAAAAGTTAATATTTATTCAGTATGAACATCCTTTATTCTTCTAAATCTGTTCGGGTTCCAAGGAGTATGAGGTAACAATGTGCAGATCACCTCGCTAGTAGTGGATGAGGTAAGATTGCTTTTACATAATACATAATGTGAACAAATATTGTTGTCACAACCTCTCCATTCAGGCCTGAGACATTTAAGCGTTATTATTTTTTTTCTACACACAACAAATGATCTGGTCGTGCGTTTTTTAAAAGCATAAAATCTCATAATAAAATATTATAACAAAAAATAGTTAATAAATGTTCCCCAAACCAGCCTAGGGATGGCCACAACGGATGCTGATCACATTCACGAAAATAGTTTCATTCAGATCTAATGTTTATCCACTTATTTCGGGGTTGGGGTGAGGGTGATTGGGGGTGTAGTGTAAGTGGTGTTAGTGCGGGTGTGTTGGTAAGTCTAGTGTGGGTAGGTGTATATGTATGCATACATGTGTGTGTGTTTGTGAATGTTGCGGTATGCAAGTGTATGTGTGCACATCTGTGTGTGCACATGTGTTTGTGTGTGTGCGCGCGTGCAGATGAACACTTGGCAAGCCATACATAATTCATGCTGATGCATTTCGTTCTTCGCACCTGCGATGAGCTTTTTCGTCTGTCTGCAGACATGTGTAAAATTGCTGGGTTGTGGATGGCTTTGACAGCTGCACATAGGGTCTGATTATCGTTGTTCTGTAAAGTATGTCCAATTACTACTTCTTAGTCTGGGATGGCCAACATTATACAAACTGAAGCACCTCTTGCTTGCAATTCATCATGTACACTTCACTGCAGTTTATAATCTTGGCAAACCGGTTGGTTAGTTTCCTCGATCATAGATTTTGAACCTGTGTTTGTCTGTGGCTGAAGAAACTCTACCTTACCATTTGGCACAAAAAAAACAACAAAAAACAAACAAAAAACAAGGAATGAAAGGAAACGCTGCAGGGTGTAGAAGGCAGCATTCGTTCCACACGTCCGCCCTGCACATGGTGATTCCCTCACACCACACCTTTTGCCACTAGGATCTGGGATAACCATCTTTATCCACTGCAGTCGACCCTCCTACCCATCCCTTTTTTATCCGTCTTCATGCGTCTTATGTTATAATTCACGCCAAGTCAGTGAAGTGTATTTCAAATGCAGACATGCATATCGGTTTTGAAAGCGGCCATACAAACCTGCACAACGCCGGCTTTTAAGAAAATAGCTTCTACTGTGTATTTGCGCAGGTCGTCTTAGAAAAGACTAATTGAATGCCGTTGGCACCTGAAGTCAATCTTTTCTTTGGAAACTTTACCTTGTGATTCTGTGTCACGCTCGAAAGACTCCTTGAGTGCCCCCGATTTTTGATTCGCTCACAAAAGTTGCAGGGCAAACACGAACATCGAGAAATTAAATGTAAAACGAGTTCCTTCACCAATTCAAATTTTTCTGTGGATGCAAATTAGCAAATGGCTTCGTATGATGATGATGACTACGATGATGACACAGGCATGCATGTAGAAATAGACTAAGACACCCAAACGATTTTTTTATACAATTTAGAGCTTCTTCAGCTGCTCATCCTGTGAAAACCCATGAAAGAATTATGTTGGACATTTGTAGGTCTGAACTGTACACTCAGGTACACAGAAATGTCGATGATCAGCCGACAGGAAGTGATCTACCAGGCACTTGGGGTCAAGAGGACATGCATGAATAACTCTCTGAAATCGTTTCTGGACAATGTTAGAGAATTATGCATGCATATGACCTCCACCCCAAGCCGAATTCACTTCCACTTTTGATGTCGGCTGTTGATATGATCAGCTTTTTTCAACCATGTCGGCTGTTGATATGATCAGCTTTCATCGACCGTATAGGCCCATACAATAAAAAAAAAAAAGTCGTCGACATTACTGCGTACCATAGCAGGTCTGTGGGTGTAACATGTGTGATGACAATTCGTAAATACCATCAAGATATATGTGTACTTAATGGGGTCTGCCAGAAGTCCAGTTATACAAGTTCGTGACCTAACGGTACTTCTTGTCTCTGTGTCGAATTACTGACAGCGTCCCTTTAGAACCTATTTTGTTCTCCACTTCCCCTCTTTCTTCAATCCAGCCCTTTATGGGTGTACTGATGTGTACCTTTATGATGTGTACAGATTCCACGTGCTCTTACAAAAATCAAAGGTAAACAAACAAATGCTACACTCTTTGCTTTTCATGGTCGGGGGTTCCTGGCTTTTTGTTGCTCCCAAAAAAGTCAAGGTAGTAGTTACTTTAAGTGTCAGCACTTCTCGTGATCAAACGGATGTTGTCAACACCACGGTAGAGAAAAATCCTCAGTTTATTTTGGACGACAACGAGACAGAAGGTGGCGTCGACATAATGGACCAACTGGTTCACTGCTACACCACGAAACGAAAAACAAGATGGTCAATGGTAATCTTCTACAACATGGTGGATATCAGCGCCATGAACTTTGTAGTAGTAATAGTAGTAGTAACAATAACAACAACAACAACAATAATAATAATGTGTGAAACGCATACTCTTAGCGCTCTTAGCGCTTAAGAACGAAATGTGGACAGTCTTTTTGGTGACTATACACGAGCTCCATCGTCTTCCCAGCCTTCAACAGCTGCACGGAATACAACTTCATTGTCAAGATCAAATGAGAAGAAAGTTGAAGACACTTGCAGGAGATTTTTTATGTGAAGTTCAGCTTTAGGAAAAATAAGTCTGACCAAATCTTGCGATACAAACTCTTCGCATCTTTTTGTCACATTATTATTTTGTGTCATTGTAAGGTGTGGTACATGTTAATTACACTGATTTTCTTGTTTTAGTAAAATAAGTATTACATTTTCTACAGTGTGTGCGTTTTTATCATGAAATTAATGGCAAAACAGTATTGACCCTATGTGGGGTTAATTCTATAAACATTTCTCGGGCGTAAGAGGGTTAAAGTTTGTGCTTGCGTAACGCTCTGGACGGTTGCCAAAGTTATGTGACAAGCATTGTTGCTGTTAAGTTGGGACATGTCAGTCTTTTCTCCCCCGACACTCCCCGTCCTCCCTACACAGTCTGGATTTTTAATATTATTTCTTTATGTATGTTATATATTCAGGTTATTTACTTATCAACGCCGCCATGCTTGTTACCAGGTGAGTGATGGAGTCTTGAGAGAGCATCAGTGGCGGATGTTTTCAAAGAAAAGTTCTGCGAATCATGACCAGATTTTAAACTTTTATTAGTGAATTCACCTTCATTTCTCACATGAAATTCTATAAGTGAGCACCATTATGTAGCCACTTGACATGGGTTTTATGTATGTTACCTGCTCTCCGAATAGTGTAGAACTTTGAGACAGCCCACACACACATACATGCACACAAAAATTGCCCGTCGCCTGACCTAGAGAACAAAGAGCCCGAGACCCCCTCGTCAAGCTAAGGTCTCTCCCACCGTCGTGAGAAGCGTGACGATAGCTGACAGCCTCGAGATACCCGACTGCCACCAACACCTGGAAAAACCAAGTCGCCGCCACACCTGCAGTGTCCTGTGCAGGAAGTGGTATTCACACAGGACTCGTGGAGTCCAACGTCCTCGACGACACGCCTCCGTCAAGCTGCCGCCACCCGTCATGGCAATACCCGTAACACAAGCTGAACTGCTGCTGGTGGAGCCAGTAGACGACAGTTGGCACTATGACATCAATTTACTGGGGGGGGGGGTTGCTTTTTTCTGTTTGTTTTTTATTGTCAAAGTTAATTTTTTTTTTTAATTCTCTATTTATGCTTTGGCGGATAATCCAAGTCGTCTGCTCTTGTCGAAGATGAAGCTGTTGTAGTACACTGCAAGGATTGAAACCATTTAGTGGTGTTATCTTCTGGAGGATTTTTTTGGGATAAAAATACCAGACCATTCACTCCGTTATGGACCGTTCTATTGTATTTTTCGAATTCCTTCGTGACTGCTCATTATTAAGAGCCGTTGGACGTGTGATTGGGAGCATTCATCATAGAAATGGCATTGCAGAAAAATTACAAAAAATTAGTTCTTTGAACATATATGATCATCGTATCATATACGACCCCGTGAATATGGATGTGAGCAGACTGAACATTAGGTAGTGGAGCGTGTGGTTCAGTTAATGAACTACCTTTAACGAGCCAGGTATCTATTAAAATTAGGCTCAAGCTTTGTATAGTCTCTTTGCTTGGGATTTATGATGTTAAAGGGTTTGGTACCGACTGGACGAGGCAAGTCATGCAGTTTCCATAACTACTCTCATAACTACAGGACATCAAACTGCACAGTAAGAAATTTATTTGTAGAGTCTTTCACCTAGGTTTACTCTGTAGCAATGACCATAATTATTGTATGGTATATGAATTATCTTGAACTGTTGTTAGAGTGCAAAATTTCTGAATGTTACACAGCAAGGATTATTTTTATATATTTTGTATGGATCTGTTCTCACTCACACACACACAAAAATCAAAAAGCACATGCCAATAATAAAAATATTGTTGAATTTGAGGTGTAGTTGAACTGACCCACTGGTCTAGGTAGTGTTGGTCACAACTTACTCAGAACATAAAGAACTGTGATGTGTAAAATTAACAAATCACATTTATTCAAACATAACATATCATAGCACATCAGTGGTCAGTCCAGCAAGCTCGGATGTGGGATTAGCTGTTCTATTCATCCAAGTACTACAGCTTTGTTTGTTATCTGATGACACTGATACCCAGCAAGTAGATAATACTATTGTCGGAATAGTTCACCAGTGTCTCACCGAACTTCACTACTGTCATTGCTTGACAAGAGCTTAATGTCAAACACCCGTTTATGAGTCATCTATTATCTACCACAAAGTTTATTTTTCTAAGGATATAGGAAAATCAAAGCTCTGTCCTTCTCACTGTTTTTAAAGTCCTTACATTATAGACTAACACCTTTCCACGATTTCTACCCTTAGAATTTCAGTCGGCATGAAACTATTTGGATTGTAACGGGCACGGACATTCAAGTCATTCGAGTACGGTTCAGTACAGCTAATTTTATATATAATATATAGAGAGAGACAAGGTTGACTCTCTGATAGGGTATGAGATGAAGTCACATGGTATAATCAATTCATCACAAGCCATCCCTCCCACTGACACCTGAAAATAAATGGGTGGGCGGCACCTCCGCCTTCAATACAAGGACAAGCTGATTACAATGAAGCTGCTAGCAACAGTAGACTTGGTAAAAAATAATATAAAACAGTAACATCTGGACCTCAAAGGACAGGTTATTGTTACAATTATTGATCATGTTTTGCTAAAATGGATTTTGTTTCTCGCTGAATGAGCGCATCGAGATGACAAAGAGGAACGAGTCGGCTGACAAAGGGACCGACAACTGAGGACTGTGTCGACCGTATCAGCTTTATTCTCCTCCGTGCATTGTTCTTGTGAAAGCACAGTGTCTGCATTCACCGGGAATTGTCAGAGCAGGGAAAAATTGATTCACGGCACAGCTGAGTGCTGGAGTGTAACAGAGAAAAAATGCAAATAGTTGATCCCAGAGATCTCGTGGAGAGAGAGACGGAAGTGGAAAATGGAAGTGTACAGTGAATCTGAAGTGTTCCTGAAATCTTTGAACAGTTAATCCCGTAAATCTTCCGTCGTTAAGGAGTGGGGTGTTGGAGACCGAATGGCATGGCAGTGCGCCTCTTCTTGCCAGAGCCAAGAGATGTAGAAGGGACATGAGTTATCCCCCTTAGCTGTGTCAGGCAGCATGAGTTGTCACCCTTGGCTGTAGGATAATAGTAATACACGATAGTGAGCATGATTTATAAAAGAGTGAATATCAACTATCAAGGATTATAGATGTTGTAAAGTCTTCTTCGTCAGTCTTCGGTGTCATCAACGACAACAACAACAACTGTCAAGGATTAAATAATTTGTAATGTCGCCCTCGTCAGTGTGAAGTGTCTGCACAGCCAGCACCAGCTGTCGTGGTTCTTCGAGTGGATAGTAGTGAATGTACAAAGAGAATTCAAGAGGATGTATATATGTGTATGTATGTATGATTGTGTGGAGTCGGATATGGACTTACCTTGATACGTAAGTGTGATCTCTTGTTATCATAAATATTTGCGTTTAATAATGGTTTGATTCCATCTCACGTGTTAGTGGTTTAAGCACTCAGCTATCTACATCCACAGTTGTTTAAATCTGCACACCGTGTCCTTCTCTAACTTACTTGTCAAACGCTTATTTTCAATTGAGAAAATTTCACGATATATTGTTAGAGAAAGGCTGCAAATTAAATTTCGGTTTTCTTCTTGTATTGAAAGACCGTGAAATCTGCCACACACGGATCCACGCATTATATCTAAACAAACAAACAAAAATACAGTACACACAGCTCACCACAATAGACACACACAAGGAGTGAAATTATGTAAAGAAAAACCTTACAGTGCCTCCATAACAAAAGTTTCTGGCCTTCATGCCCGCTCCCTGTCTTACACAGTTCTCGTCCACTGGGATACAGGTTAAGGTGAATGTAACCTTAAGGTTGTGAAGACCTAACTCATCTCGCGAACAGCTGCCTCCCACTCCTCAACCATCTAAGGAGTCAAGTGTCCTTTAACTTTCAAGAGCTGGACTGGAGGACTAGTCAGGACTCCCTTGTTTCCCCCACTTGGCTGCCATCTAACCCTGGTACAACAGCTTGTTCACGCCAGCAAGGAGAGAAAAAAGGGTCTGATAAGGCAGACTACCAGCCTTGTAATTCATGTCCCTCTTCTGACAAGGACAATGAACTGTACTTGGCGGTTGCTTATCATCCTTAAGCATTGTTAATGTCTTGACTGCAGGATTAAATGTACACCTGGCTTAATTACATCACGATAAATGTTTTAGACCTTCATAGCTAACTGTCACGACACCGCTAGTTCTCTCGTTCACACTCTCGAGCACACCAGCGGAGTCAGACAATTGCGCGTTCTTTCTCTCCAATAAAACAAAATGATTTGCCTGTACGAGTCTGCGTACGTTTATTAATAAAAATATTTATTTAAAAAAAAAGCTAACTATAAAAAATGCAGTCACAAAAACTCTGAATTTCTTCTGCTCCAGTCAGGCATGTCGCGTACCGCCCCCTAGCCGCCGGAGGATGCACGCCCGAGATCCGCTCGCACAGCCGGTACGAACGCCCAACCCCTCCGCTCGGCCGGAGACGGCTTGCTGACATTCCATTCGAACCACAGGCTGAGCGCAGACCACAACAACAACGATGACAAAGACAAAGTTTACAAAACAGACAGGTTTATTAACTAACATAAAATAACACTAATAGGAGGCAAGCATCGAAAATAATTCACAATAAAAGAGTTGCCCTGTGCACAGGCATGTTACAGTAGGCGAAGAAAAAAAAACAACAACAAGGGAAGACAAACCACCCGCACGCAGTGCTGGGTGGCGAGTCTAATGTCCCCTCAAGGTGTTCGCTGGCGGCAGCCCCCCCCCCCCTCTCTGGCCCGCGTGCCCCCTCTCTCCCTCTGGACCAGCCGTCCCCCCCTCGGTTCTCCCGTCCGGGTAGACCTTGGTCACGTGAGTCCCTGCTCGCCGACCTCCACCCTAGGTACTCCCTCGATGGCCAGGCCGCACGCTCGCGCAGCAGGGTCGACACAATGGCGGACATTAGCACGAAAGGCAATGTGCAGAAACGACGACATGGACGAAGAGCAAAACCAACATGAAGAATATGTAGAAAAACGTAGAGAATAAAAAAAACCTGTGGAGGAAAAACAATTCATTCAATCAACAGGCGGCACTCCAAACACTGCTCAGTTTCTAAACACATATTCTAGCACAAGTATAAGCATGTGACCATTACAACGCCGGTCCTAAAGCACAAATCCATTTAGTAAAAAACGGATGCGCGCCACATGCGCCGCGACCCGGCCAACACAAAAGCCATCCTAACAGGACACAAGTCTTACACTCCAAAAAAAAATCGTGAACATAGTCATAAACATATAAAAATCAACCCATTCGCACTCCAACCCCCCACTAAGGGCCCTATAGACTAGAATAGCGTAAAACTCGCAAAAATAGACTCTACTAACCCAAAATGGCTTGTGATGATGAGAGACCAGCGCCGGCCGCTAGGGCCACGGTCCTCCACCGTCCCCCACCGTTACACAAGGACAGGCGAACCGTCCCTTGATTCTCCCCATCCGTACGCACCCACCCAGCAACAGGCCAGCACAGTACGGGAAGCACAACAAGGACATCAAAAATAAATCGCCGACACGCGACAATGCACACTGTCTCTGCAATGCAACCACAAATATCCACTGTGACTGTTACACACTATTAAAGCTCACTGTCTTGGCAATGACACTTCGACTAACAGCCTCAAAAATAAAATGTACTCGATCTCTTACACACTAGTGAGGTTCACTGGTTCTTAATTTGTTTGAGGTACCCAACCCACAAGTTTCATATGCACATTCACCGAACTCTTCTTTAGTGTCATTGCGGGTGTGTCTTGACCTCCGTGGCGGAGGCTCCGGGTTAAACAAGCGTCCACCTCTCTGCGAATCCTTTTTTCTTCTCCCTATTTAAACACACTGTCCAGGGAGTGGCCTCTCCATTCAATAAGAAGTACAATCCACCTCTCCTCCATTTAGCGTCCAGTTTCACCTCCTCTCGTCCATTCCTGTCTACCCCAATCTCTCCTCGCTGGCCGCTCTCTCCCTCTCCAGCCACACCTTTTCTTTCTTCTTTCACATCAAAGAGGCACACATTCGAGAAACTCCCATCACTCACGACTTGTTTGTTTGTTTTTTGGTCGGCCGGTCGGTCGGTCGGCTGGCTGGTTGGTTGGTTGGATCGTTGGTTGGTTTGTTCGTTTGTTGGTTCGTTAATTTGTTTGTTGATTTGTTCGTTGTTGCAGTTTGTTTTTGGTTCGTTTGTTTATTTGTTTTTTCGTTTGTTCGTTCGGTTGTTTGTTCGTTTGTTGGTTTTTTTTTCTTTCTTTTTTTTTCCTTCTTTCTTTTGCAATTAAACGTAGGATACTTTCGTTCTAAATATCTTCATGGTTTAGTGCTTGCTTTAGTCCTGACAGTTTTTTTTTTTCTGAGTCGAACTCTTCGTGAAAAATGTCGATGAAAATTCATGAAGACCGCACAGTCGTATGGATTTTGCGCGCGCGGAGAGCTGGGAGGAGTCTCATTGCGCGGTCTGTCGTTGCTGACTAACGGCCCAGAGACAAGTCTACTCTCGTCGTTACTGCCATCAGGTGGCAGCCGAGGACGGCAGTGATAACATCGCTATCAGTAGACATTCCACACCTTTTTATGGATGTATTTGTCAAATGTGAGTAAATCAAACTGCTTTATTCCTCCAATGCGGGAATGAGAATTGTTTGATGTCTTTTTTTAATAATTATTTTGTTCTTCGGTTCCCTTTTCAAGCCTGGGTGACAATCACTGAATGTTTTTAGTAGACTGTGGGTCTCGAGGCTCTTTTAATTGGCGCAAGTTACTTGGTTGAGACTTTCTGATTCCTTTTTGTATCACAATGATTAATGTAAGTTTTAGATATTCCCTTTCATTAGTAGATAAAGGCCAAATGTTCGTATATTGTAGACCGTTTGCCAAGGAAAATACAAGTCTACTGACTCAACCGGAACCTGCACCTGAGTTTTGTAGTTCTAACCCTTGCATTCCGAAGTATTTTCGTCTAGGTTGAAATTTATTAAGATCAAATCAGGATTTGAATTTCTGATACACCAATCCAGCTTCATAAATGTTGAAATCACATCTGATATTTGTTACATTTTTACCTGAAAAAAACTTAAAACTTCAAAATGGAAAAATGAAACAAGAGCTAAAGACATAAAATACTTTCTACGTCTACTGGAGTTACAGAAACTGAAACTCATTTTCAAATCCCTTTCCCCGTCTCTGAGCAAATACTTGTTTCTCAAATTTATAAAATTCGTTATGTCTTTTTCTGCTGTTGTCCACAAACAGGATGTGACTGTCAGAAAACTGTCTTTCTGTAACGTTTTCCTCTGGCGAGTAATCAAACATTTGTAATGAGTAATATTCTATTTTTATCGCCTTCCTGTAAACATCATATCATGACCCTGTAGAATGTCATCTCTGTGGTCTAATCTTTCTCTCTTTAAAACACACAAATATATATATACAGACATGTAACACACTGAGACACATGTATATACAACACACACGTAAATTATACACTCATACACTCCTGTTTGGGTTTTTTTTTTTTTCTTGTTTTCTGTTGTCCTTGCTCGTTGCCTTCTCACCAAACTGTTTGTTACGATGTAACGGTATCCGATAGTCGGGTATCCTATTTACCCTTCTTGTCAAAATGTTCGGTAGAATGTAGCTGTGTGTTAAGAGACAATTTATGCCCGAGGGTAGGTAGCTAGATACAGCTCTGCATGGAAGCACAACAACAAATCAACAAGACATTCTATCCGCTCCACCAAACCGACCTTCACACAATCATGGTTGAGGCTTGCAAATTATCTACATTCATGCACACAATATCATTCACAAGTCACGCGGCTAAGATAAAGGACAACCTCAGTCTGTTGGTCCTCCATCCACAGTCGGTGGCATGATGGGAGTCAGCGACCCCCTCTCCACAGGACACGACAGTAATCTCGTGGTATTGCAAACATTTTTCAGAAGTGTTTGCCTTTCAAACAGAGTCTGAAGAGCTCTCTAGTCTGTACCAATAACTTTAGAGCAGATGGATACAACACTCTGCAAGTCCTTCACTGATAAACTGTTGTAAAAATAAGCGAGAAAGACAACATCCTCTCTGTATGGGACTATAAATTAGCTGAAGAAAAGTCTGATAATATCCACCTCCTCTTCGTGAATGAATTATAAGACTTGATGGAGAATTCCAACGGAAATCAAAGACCATCTCTTTGGTCTTGCTGACATTAAATTCTAATAAATTATTATCGCATCAGGCAATAAATTCACCCAAAGCTACACCATGGGTGTGTATCTACCCGCTAAGAGGTGAGAGCATGCAATGTCATCAGAAAGTTTCACGAGAGATTGACCCTCGTAATTAATGTGACAGCTGTGGGTATACAGAATAAACAAAATAAAATACAGCCTTATGGTGAGTTGGTTGGTGTTGTGATGGAGTTTAAAAAAAAGTACCATTGATAAAAGAAATAGATTCTTATTTACATTTCTCATCAAAATGTTAATTATAATGCAACGGTATGTTATTTGCGCTTTGTTTTCTTCTTTTGCTGACTTTTATAGTCTATTCAAAGTGTTTGTCCTTCTTGTTGTTGTTCTCATCTTTTGTAGTTGTTGCTGTCATTGACCATCAAAAAATCAAGAAGAAGCAGAAAATTAGTATATGTACACACACTGCATTTACATAGATTTTTCTTGCGCGTGCTTGCACACACACACACACACTTTCTCTCACACATACACATTATCTCTCTCAAATATACACACACAAACATACTTTCTCTCACTCATACACATTATCTCTCTCTCTCTCACACACACACACACATACGCACACAGCGTGACGAAGAACAGTTATTTGCGGATTTGACTTCTTTACTTCTCCTGTCAGTCATTTCATATCTTGCGGGACAATCCATACTCACCGAACAATTTTTAACTGTTTTGGGGGTAGACCACACTGTCTGTGCACTTCTCGAGTTTCGGAGATTGGGGATAAGCTATCGACAGTACGAGACAGCATGTGCTACCCTCACCACCACTACCCTCACCACCCACTCCTGGGTGCGCACCGAAAGTCAGTCGCGCGTGACGAGCTTCTTGAGCTGGCGTGTCGCCGCCCATACCAGACTCCACCAAACGATATCTCGGGTTTTATTACGTTTCCCTTGTTTTTATTTTATTCTTTCTTTTCTTCTTCCCTTCGTTCTTTTTCACTCTCATACCATTCTTGTTTCAGGCATTCATTTTCCTCTTTTAATGTCTCTGAGTATTGTTATCGTCGTTAGTAGAGGTGTGTATCTGACATCGCAGGCACAATGTCGACAAGTATTTGACCAAGATTGGCAAAGTTGACAAAGGTCACAGGATGTTGATGATTCATGAGCAACCGTTGGGGGTCTATGGACGCTTTCGGAGAGTCATGCTTTGATATGACCTTCACCTCAAGTAAAGGATAGATCACTTCCGGTTTTGATGTCGGCTTTTGATTTGTGTAACGTTCTTCGGCTCTTACTCGTGCAAAAATAAATACAAACAATTTTTTTTTTTACCAGCCAAAGCTTTTTCATACTTTGGAAATCCATCAGATGATAATTCTGGACACTTGTAGTCATGAACTGTACACTAATAATTTTGCTCGTAAATATTTTTTGGCTGAATATGGCTATTTCAACACCGCCATAACCAAATGCAGGATTCCACCTTCTGTGTCAGATCTGTGGTACTGGGATGTACCCCGGCAACTGCATCAAAAAAAAAAAAAAAAAAAAAAAAAAAACAAATATATAATGAAACAGGAAAGGATAAAAAAAAGCAGAGAAAAATGATAAAATAACTCAACAGAAACCACAGTAAGTATGAAGATCAACATGGACAGACGGCCACAAGTTATGTTGGGGCTTTAAACGTTGTTTTGACAATAGAACTGCATTCCTGTAGAAGCGATCGCTGTAACCATGAAACCAGCATTGATATAAGTTATTAAGGTCAAGCTTTTGTGAAGCCCTTATCAGGGAGTCTCAATACTGGCGACCCTTCTTTGTTGTCCGAGGCTGAGGTCGGGTACGCTTTACCGGCGGTGCACAGTACCCCGCTTGTCGCATAAAGCTCCATTCAGTCTTTTTTCTTTCTTTTCTAGCAATGATGCCAAACCCTCATGAAACCTAAGCGAAATGAAAATTTATTTTAGTGTCAAATGATAAACATGACTCCCAAGCTATGTGTTGTGTTATGGATTCTTGAAGTACTGGGTGTCTTTTCTTGCTCTTCATTTGCACAAGATTTCAACTCGTGACCCTTACAAGAGGAACCCATCAATATTGCAACTAAGTAGCTAGATTATAATTATTAAGAGAACAAGAAGACCAAGGACCAGAAGAAGATTGCAAAGGAAAGAACCATCTACTTCACTTCTGTACAAGTTGTCTGATCCTCGGTTTCACCATCGACTTTATGTGTGGTGTTGCGTTCCTTCAAGAACCCTAAAGCACGTGACTCTCGGCTGTTCTCGAGTGTTCTTACATTCTGCCAATCAACGTCTTTTCTGACTTTATTTGCTTTGCTTCGTGTTTTTATCTGATCGTTCGTAAAGTCAAGCAACCTAGTAAATGAGTTTTAATAGCTTCACGTTTGCAGCTGCTAAAAGACGGAGGTCAGCAGGAGAAATAAAACAACGCGTGTGTGAGTAACGGATGTGTCATGTGTCATGTAAATAAATTCATTGAATTAAATCAGTGACTGGTAGTCTGAACGAGCTTTAAACTGATTTATGAAGATCAAAGGAATGGAGGTCCCAACAGCCGAGCAGACCCATTTATCATGACACAAACAGGTCCTGGTAAAAATTTCACTGTAAACGTATACGCTTGTTGAGCTGGTTTCCGGCTGGCTGGTTGGCTGGATGGCTGGATGGCTTCCGCTTGATTTTTGCCGGGGAGAGGAAGGTGGAAAAGAGACCGGAGTACCGGGTGGCTGGTCTCGCAGCAGGTGTCACACACGAGTTCCGAGACGAGATTTGACCCTCAGGCCTCTGTCTGCAGTGGTGGCAAGCGAGTGCGCTAACTACTACGCTACGGTGCGTTCCGCGCGTAATCCTCAGAGTTGCACTGCCACAAAGGAGGGAAAGAAATCAAACACGTGACCAACCACTTGTCATTGTTGTTGTCATTGTCGTCGTCGTTGTTGTTGTTGTTGTTGTTACAGGTCTCACACCAGTCTGAGTTGGGGAAAGAAAAACAACCAGCCTAACACCTCCATGTATCAGACGAGAAGTTTGCCAATCACTCATCCTCCATTCGCAGTCCTTAGCATGTTCAGAAATGTCTCCTGATCATGTAAACGGTTTTATTTTCTTTAATTTTATAATATTTTTATTCATATTATTATTTAACACCACCACTAAACATGCAGGATGGTCACCAAGAACACGCCTTCGGACCGCAGGAAGAAACTGATTTCGCTCCGTGCGAGGGACGTACACGCGGTGTTGACTTTCAGTGTCCCCTCGTCTCCAATGACTACCCGGACAATAGGCAGGGTAAACATCACAGGTACTGCCGACTAGTCTGGCAGTAATACATCTTTCTCACCCGGCAAGCTTTAGGCTCTGAGAGGTGAGGCGAAACGACTTCTATCTGAACTGTCATGGTTAGGACTGGATTCTCAAAAAAGGGAATGTAAAGGAGAGAAGGATGAACAGCGCACATGACACAAACTGAATTTTTAAACTTTATTTTTTCTTTATTTTTCTCTGTATCTCTTTATCTATCTTTACTTATAAGCAGGATATCAATATTCAACATTTTCATTTCCGTTCCTTGGTGATCGTCCATTCAGAACAAAGTGGGAGAGGAGAGGGCTATGGAGAAAAGACTTGTCCTTGATTTCATCTGCGGTCAAAAGGGCTAGAATTTCAGTTTTCCACCCGTGGTTTTGTTTTGTAATACCTGTGTTTATATGTCTACGTCCATTCCAATAAATAAAAATTCAAGAAAAATAAACAATCGCTTGTTTTCACTGCAATGAAAGGTCCTGAAATTAGGTCTTGTTTCTCGACACTTTGTATGTGACACCTCCTCGCAGGGGTAGGTGTCGGAGGTTTTCTCCGATTGCTCCGGTTTTCATCCTCACCACCACTACCACCACCACCACCTCCACCACCGCCACCACCACCACCACCACCACCGCCACTCTCCCTGCAAATCACGTGGAAGCGGTGTCCATCTCCTCTCTCTCACCGCCTAACCTTTACTGCCCAAGTCCTCATGTCCCGACTCCTGCTAGCCGGATCGACTGAGGGAAGTTTGTTGCTAGGCTACACGGGTATCGAACAGGCATGTCTCTCTGTTTGGATGCCAGGGCCCTAACCCCTAGGCTCTCGGCTGTCTCTGGGTGGGGAAGGGGTGCCTGCAAGCGATTCCTAGCTGACAGTGATCGATGGGCAACATAGGGAACGGATGGACTGGTAGCCCACCCCTGTTTGTGCACCCTGTCAGTGAGAAGTGTTTAGATTGTTTGATTTTTTTTTTTTTTTAGTAGTTTATTTCGTCCCACTTCTTCATCTTCAGACATGCAACTACAATTACTTCACACACACATACACACTTACTTTTGCTTGGACCAAGAAGCAGCGAAATGTGTTTTAATTTTAATGAAGGTCGGGGGCTGTAGTACATTTTAATGAGTCTTAATGAGGTGTCGGATATCAGAAGGTACAAAAGATACTCGTTAGGCGTTTCCCTTTAGTTTTAAAGATTTTAAAGGCTTGTCTTACCTGAGGTGGTTGCTGGTCTGTTTTACTGAACACCTCGGTGCTCGAGATCTTGTTACAGAATTTACACCTGTGCGGTGCAAAGGGCTGCTTACCTAAGGATGATTCACTCACACCTGTATCCACGACTACCGGGGATGCCGCTTTTGTTCAGGTCATGTCTCTCTGTAGGGATGGTCCTCAATCCAAATTTGGTTAGAGTTAGACAAAATATTTGGACTTCTGTGATTTTCCAATAAAATGCGCTCGCTGTTTATATTATATTATTAAACTAAATGTAGATATTGTCAGTAGAAGCATAACTTTTATGCATACTGTAATATACTGGGAAAGCCCTCGCTCTCCCGTTGTGATTTTAAACGGGTAGACCAACCGACATACAGGCACAGCCATTATAGGATGAATTATTTTAACACGCAAGACCTTGGGTGGTGCTGGCTTAGAATCTCAACTTCATGTAGAGATAAACACTTTGGTAAGGACTGGTTACCTCTCGTTCCAGTTACATTTTTTTTTATTTTTTATTTTTTTTTGTCACAGTTATTGGACTAAGATTTGAGAACCCTTTCCCTCCGTTTGTTTTCTGTTTGTTTGATTGTTTGTTTGTTTGTTTGTTTGTTTGTTTGTTTGTTTGTTTTATTTTATTTTTTACCTCCGGGTAGTTGAGACATGTTATAATCATTCTGTATAGTCTTCTTCACCCCATCAGGACCCCAGGTGGCTGGTAATTGCCTGTGTGCAGCATTTGATTGGGTGGGAGACTTTTGTTCGCAGGGTACCCTACAAGGATAAATAAGGGCTACAAGGACTAACTTACAAAGGACACTTTCAGAAGGAAGATTTTCTTTCGTTTGTTTGGATCTTCCAATGCCACCTCCACTTGTGTTTCAAGGTGCAAGAAATGCACGCACTGCGTACCCTTTAATAAATATCCGCAATACACGAGTGTCTTTGTGTTTGGTTTCCTACTTGTCGTGATTTATTCCATCTTTCTCTCTTTCCTTAGACTAGAGAGTTAATTGAGCTGAGGAAGAGCTTTTACTCTGGGTGAAGGGGAAAATCTCGTTTTCGTTTTGGTGGAAGGGGTTGAGGATTAGGTCTCAGAGCATAGAGTGGAAAAGTACTCAGGGTGCAGTTCTACCCAGTAGATGTGACTTTTCCGGGCAATTAGCTTAAACATTTTTTTCAGTCCTGATTAAAACCTCGAGAAGAATTACGGTATAGTAATATTTCAAAGCAGGCTGTTGAAAGAGCCGCTAAAAAGTGGACAAAATGTGGGTTGGGGATAAACTACCTTCTCTCTTTCACAACACTTTTCTTTGAAAGTAAAAAACTTCCTGCTGCTACACTGAAAGACCAGCGAGTGGTTCAAGCCCTCCCTTCTTCAACAATATTTTCAGAAACTTTATAATTGCCTAGAAAAAGTTAATTTTGCAATCTGCTGTAAAAGAAAAAGAAAAGGATTGCTTTTCAAATTGGATTTTAAAACTGTCTCAATATGATCATGCAACTGTTAATTGACCTACACTGTCAAATGGCGATCATGTGGAAGCATTCATTCCTCCAAGTGTCGACTCAAATTCGAGAGAAACTGTAATCTTGTTTTCCCACCAAGAACTTATTTAAAGCCACGCGAGTTTGTTTTTGTTTTTGTTTTTGTTTTTGTTTTTTTTTGTTTTTTGTTTTTTTTGGGGGGGGGTCATGAATGGTTCTTCTAAATAGTTCTTTGCTCTCTCACCCGACATTGTGGGATTTATGTTTTTTTCCTGAATAACAAGTCCTCAGTGTTCTAAGGGTAAAGAGCAAAAAGCACTTGGTCCAGTTATTTTCCATGATCATTTAAATGCAAAAAGTCCTTAGCTGACCTCAAGTGTCAGACCATTTGTTTTCGTAAATAGCTTTGTATTTTCTTTCCTATTAAGTTTGTGCCCCACACTGAAAAAATATTTCTTCATTCTTTGTACTGATCATTAGCATTGGTTGAAATTCAAATTTGCATGTATGCTTTGATGTTCTGTTAGCTTAAAGTCTTAGTTTCTCAACTTCGGTGCAAACAAAATTTTCAGTTGTACTGTACTAATATTACGGCCATCCATTACCATAAAAACCAGTAACAGCCCGTTATTTTAATGTTCATATGTTATCTGGGTAAGCGTTAAGATCCTCTTAATTAAAGTAAATGGAGTTCACGATTTAGAAGCGTAACTTGCATAAAAATTTTGCAGAATATATAGTTTATTCCCGTTCACCACAAACAGTTGTATGATTCTTTCTTTCTTGCAACACCCAATCTACTTGCCTGAAATATAATACGAGGTTCTTCACATGCCCTCGATGTATGCCGTAACCTCTGGGGTCACCGATGGTAGAACAACTGATGACACTTTATTTCTTGCTTAGAAGTACGGCAACACCCAATCTACTTGCCTGAAATATAATACGAGGTTCTTCACATGCGCTCGGTGTATGCCGTAACCTCTGGGGTCACCGATGGCAGAAATTGCTTGACGAAGCCTAGCACAGGTACACGTGACAAACACAGTGTCGTTGAATCAGAGCATGGATGAACATATGTCGACCTTCCATTGCACGCAGGTAAACGCCGCTGAGGTCAAGGGTTAGGGTTAGTGCGCAATAAACAGTTCTACCTTGAGGAGCAAACCTGCGTTTTTCACTTCAGTGCACAGCTCTGAGATGTTGACTGTTACACGACATCTTGCATCACCTTTAGGACAATAATCATACAATTTTTATTTCATTTTGCTATTGTTAACTACAAAAATAATAATAAAGTTTAATCATAAATCAATTTATCCCACCATCAAAGGTTAGTCCAAAGAGTTTATCGAAAAAATATAAACACAGACTAATAACAATAATAACATACATGGACGCTCGCAACAGAACATTCAAACGTTATGTCTATAAAATGAAATGATGAAAGATATATTGTCCATATGTAAGTAACTAAAATTAAATTTTCAAAGAAGTTTGAATGAGCGGATGCACCAAATTTTAATTACATAGTCCATACATATTGATGATTCTATCCAGATTATAATACAAAAATACACAAACCACTAATTATCACGATATTTATTCATCAATCTCTAGGTAATAATACAAAAAGGCTTTGCCTCGATTAAACGAGTTTGCAACAGGTATGACTGGGAGATGGCGGCGGTGCACATGTTAAAAGTACGACGATCCGTCTCTGAATACTCGCTAGTACAGAGATTGTTAGTTTGGGGTTTTGTCTATTTTCTTAACTGAAAAATTTAAACATTAAAACTCGGCTTACATATTACCAGTCTCGGGCACATAAATCTATTTATAAGAAAATGTTTAAAGAAAGGTGATTGTCATGGACGGGCGAGGTGGCAGGCAAGGGGAATAAATGAATCAGCACGACGCAGACAGGCCGAGCCGCCCTTGATGAATAATTCATAGCAAGAGCATAAGTTATCAGCACTTTTACAAATGTTTCAATAGTTTAGTATATTCTAGAAGATGCTATATGAACAGTATAATTAATTCTTACCGACCAGCTCTTCACTTCCCATGGAAACACAACAGATTTCAAGACAATATGTGCTCGGAACTGAAGGATGTCTTTTCCATGCAAAGTGCGGTGACCATTCTTTCTTGACCACGGATTCCTACAATTTGTTAATTGTTAATTGGTGCTGTTATTTATTGTTCGTGTGTTGTTTGTTTGTTTTTCTGCTCCTCGTATGCTGCCCATATCTCGTTCTTGTTTCCTAAGCGCTAAGAGTACTCACTATGCAAATTATTTCGTAGTAGTAGTAGTAGTTTAATTATTACTTTTTGCTGTCTTTTTTAAATCACGAAAGTCTTTTATTTTTACTGCAGTGAAGCCGTGAGATAAGATTCACCACAATGCTGCTTTATGGGGCTCTACTGTAGCAAGCACTGCTGCAAGAGAAAGAACAATGTTCCACAAACGTCCGCGCTCACAACTCCAGAAAAACTGGACTAGAAGGCATTTATCAACCACTTAAGATGACAGATGTTCGTAGCAAGAACAACACATCAACCACATCAGTTCACAGATGTTCATCCCAGAAAGGTAACGCAGTCCTGCAAGGACCAGCGCTGATGGCTTAGTTCTACTCACAAAAGCTTCTTCCAAAGCAAATCTTTGCGCTCACAAAGGTTTGTGTTGAACCGCCCAAGCAAGAAAAAAAGAATTTTTTTCCCAAAAGGGCAGACAACTTTGATAATGAATAACAATCATCGTCTGTTTGTCGTGCTTATCGTCGGCACCGTCCTTTTGCTGCTAGTGTTCTCCGTCTTGACGAGCAATATGTCAACAGGACTGCTTCACTTCGGCGAGCCCCGCAAGTTCTTCTCCATGGTGTGGAGCAGAGGAGGAGAGAGGAACGACTCCATCGCGGCCCAGGACAACGACACGACCACCACACCTTCCCACGTCAAGACTGTTTTCAAGATGGCGACTGCCTGGCTCAACATCAGTGCTGTTCCGCATCTACGGTTGGAGGCGCCACCTACCGAAATAGGAAGTCCTCGCTGGCAACGGCTGGACAACGGCAGCGAAGCCCTGGTGTACGCAGCTCACTACGATGATGTCGAAGACCTGCCTGTCATCAGGATCGTCGGCATTGCCAGAGTCCCGCTGCCCTACGAAAACGTCACGTGCCTCTACTTCGGCGAACGAGGGCTCGACGACTTCCGGTTCCGGGATCAGGGGAGGCTTTACCACTTCCGTGGTAAAAACGGTAGAAAGTAAACTTCTTGCTGTCTGTTTGTTTGTTTTCTATTTCTCGAAAAGTAATCTCATTGAGGAATGTTATTTTCAATTTTGTAACACAATGAAGTAAAAAAGATAGAATCTTTAGTCATCTTCTGATTATAAATACAAATACCGAAGAGAAGAGAATTTACATAAAATAATACAATGAGTCACAGAAAATATTAAAACGAAAAGAAATGAAAATGAACGTTCCTTGTTTGTCCCTAAAAAATTATTTTATTATTCACTTAACATACATTTGTTAAAAGCTTATAAATGTACTGAAATTTGCGGTTGCCTTGGCGGTTCCCCCACCCCTGCCCTAGATAGCAAATGTTTTTTCAGACAAATGAAAATGTACACAATATTATTATTTCTGAATATAGTTTGCAACATCTAATACATGACTGTCGATTCACAAACACTCAAAACTAATTCACAATAATTTATTTTATTTTCGAGGAATGAGCGCTGATTGAGTTCTTTCGTCAACAGTTGCTGCGTTCTCGTCAAGAATTCTGGCAAAATCTGTTTTGAAATTCAAACCACTGATACAAGTCATAGTCGTTTAATTTCGTTATACGGTCTCCACTTTGCTTACAACCATCTCAGGTTCTTTCCCAAAGCTGATTATGATGGTCTCAGTCATCTCTGACAAGACGGTTTAGCCAGTTGAGAACAGCTCTGAGCTGGAGAAGTCGTTCGTCCAACGAATCTGAATGACTTAGAGGAGTCTTTGAAAATAAATAATTTTAAAAAAAAGAGTGCGCTGCTGGACAAAGGATTTTATTATGTGAATACCACCAAAGTGATACTACCACCAAACAGGTGTAACCTCCAGCCTTTAGATGGCAGGCATCAAACCCACCTTTTCACTCACAAACATTCTCACAATACACTCACACACAAAACTCAACCACACATATCACAAAGTACACGGATGCTCGTGGTATCATTGAGTTTTTCCATCTTTAAACACTCGTCAAATCTTAAAAGTCATTCAAACCACGGGCCTCGGGGTACTCAACGTCAGTTCAACTCTGGGTGGGTGTGACCATGGCCGGTAGTTTTGGCTTCTCCACTTTCTCTTGCTCACACATCAAATTGCATTTTATTGTTCTAGACATCATGTTTTGCGATATGGATGTCAGCAATAAAGTCCCCGTGACAGACAAGATTTATTGCAGCTTGTTGGCTCTGTACCCTGAACCCAAGCTGCGTTATTACACCTTTACTCCTGAAATGACTGCTTGAGAATTTTGACACAACACTAAAGCAAATAAAACTGCCAAGGTATTAAATCACTTTGCCCCCCACCACCACCAGCCCCACCAGATATCCTTTTCTACCACACAACAAAGCCCATTTAAAATAGGGGTTATCTCGGACATACTACTTAGGTATATAGCCCTGAAACCACCTCCATGTGTTATGAGATATATTCATTTTCAACTCCAAGTTGCCGGTGGGAGGAGCTGCTGACCGGGTGGAAACCCGATGAGAAGCGCAGGTATACAGGACAATCCTGAAGATATTAAGAAACAGGGGATTGTACCAGTCAGTCCTGTACCGCCCTTTAAAGGAGGAAGGTGGTGTAACTGTATAGCACATATCTTCTACCCCACAATCTCTATAAAACTTTTTTATTATTACTTCTCTAGATTGTTATGTCTGCTCACTCAACCTCAAACCATACTAGTCAGAATTGTTTGCCTGTGTTATTATTTTTCTTTCTTTCGTTATTCAGTAATCCTATTCTTGTCTTTTTGCCTGACAGATACATCGGGTCTTTTGTGGACTGCCCGCTTCGCAAGGGAGACAACGATCGGCCTTTCGCGGTCTCTGTTACAAAGGGAAACGACTCCATTTTAGAAAATTACCTTCCCATCCACTACAGTTGTGAGGAATCTTGCACTAACATTACCCAGGGTTCTACCCACAGCTCAAACGACCGTAAAGTTCAAAGGTCATCTGAGAAGCTGCCTCGCTGGAACATCACCCGGTGCTTCCCGGCGTTCTTTGGGAAGTTCGATGACCAGAAACATCTGGTGGAGATGGCGGCAGCTAGCCTCGTTCTCGGAGTGGACAAATTCGTCTTTTACGTCGAGTCCGTTGGTCCCAACGTCAGTGCAGCATTAAGGGTATGCTACCTCCGGACTAAGCTCCCTTTTCTACAGAATTACAACTTGTCTTTCAGCATCAGACAGACAAGATTTAGTTTTGTGACCCTCAACACATCAGTGACTGGTGTCAACTGTCACATTTGTTAAAATATGTAAATACAATAAAGCACAAGAATAGAAATATTCAAATAAGTATTGTTTGATATAAATTTAATGTTATTGATATAAAATTTATAAATACACATTTAAACAAAATTCTTATTAAAATCAAACTTCATGAGGAGAGAGGTCAGTCAGATGATGTCCTGTTACTGTGGACCTTATTGCCAGCATGGTTTGTTAGCCTGTATCAAAACAAAGGAAGAGGAAGAAGGTATTCACAGATATCGATATTCAATCATAGAATTTTTTTCTTTAGAAAAAAAGCTTCATCGCTGTTGGATATCTTTACCAGCACGCTTTTAAAAAGTCAGTGCCACAGTTGAACTATCATTTCTAGACATGAGACTTTGTGTTTTGTAACCTGCAGGCTTTACAAAAGCTCGGGGTAGCGGAAGTTCTACCCTGGAACATGCACTGGAGAGATCCGGTGGTGTATTACATGGCTCAGTTTAGTGCCATCCAGGACTGCCTGTACCGCCATCTGCACTCCTCCCGCTTCCTCCTCTTTGGTGACGTGGACGAGGTGTTCGTGCCGAGAAACGAGTCGTCGCTGTTGCCTCTCATCCAGCAATACTTCGCTGCGGTAAGGTCATGACCCCATCGTCGATAGATTAAAGGCCTACCCAAGCGAAGGACTAGTTTCATTTAGCTACTTTACTCATATACCCTAAAAATAGAAAGATTCCTTCAAGAAGGGTTCCTAAAGGTCACGGGACTAACTTGACTTTTTATTCTGCAGAAACCAGAATGCGGTGCCTTTCTCTTCCTAAACACCTTCTACTACCTCACCCTGGCCACAGCAGCCCCACCAACCAACCGCTCCGACATCGTTAAAGACATCTGGAGAAGGCATATGGACATGCTGCAACACACCAATCGAGAGGTCAAGATCTTTGGACCGCGTTCACGGTCCAAGCCGGCAGTGGACCCCTCTCGTGTCGAGGTGGGCAGTGTCCACGCTAATGAGAAGTACCGAGGGAAATTCAAGGAATGCACGATGGACAAGAAAGACGCCCTACTGCATCACTACAGAGCTCAACTGGCCCAGAAGCAGGAGGTCACTACCAATGACCCCACCTTGTGGCGCTTCGCGGAGGACATCATTCGAATGACCGACACGATCACAAGGACCATCAGTGAAATTGTTTAAAAATATAACTTTTGGGGTTCCTGTAATAATTTTGCAATATATCTTTTAGGAAGAAAAGACCCTTTAGACAAAAGAGTGGGTTGAGGTTTATTTTAAGGTTTTGTTTTATGCTAGTTTAGCTATTATATGCTTCTTTGTTTTCTTTTAATGTTATCTGAGGTCGGAACAACATATGCTCAGTTTCCTTTGTGACTTTTATTTCTGAAAGACTGTCACACTGTATTATTGCTCCCGATAAGGTGATTGTTCTTCCATATCATGCGAGTCTGTTGAAAAACTTTCTGTTAGTCCTGTCCTTTGTTTTGCGGGATATTGATGGAAGTGTTGTTTGTAAATCAGTCTGGAGAATACCCGAGCTGTTTTATGTCTGACTAAAAGAGTTCCCTTATTAGGGGAGTAAACATCCAGTCCAGTTCTTTGAATAATTGGTCGTATGAAATGTGTAATAAATATGGTATTTGTATGTTATGTCGAGACAATGATGGAATTCTGTTAGAATTTCTTGTGGTGGAAAATGAGTAGAGGGTTCCTACGATCCGTTCTAAAAATCTGTGTAGGAAGGCGTTTGGTTCAGTAGCTCTACACTGCCGCCATTTGTTTGATAAAATCGGTGAATATTCGTCCTGTCTGCCATTTCTATGCGACTCGGGCTGTCTGTGGGATGGGTTAGGGTTAGGGTGGGATGACTGCTTGAAGACGTGTTCAGTAGGGATACGACTTCCTGCTTCTATGGTTTTTATATAAGGTCTGCAAATTGTGGTTTAAACTGTCCATCTTTGGTGACTATATATATATACACTCTGGAGTACACCGTCCGCTACACCTGTTGTTACCGGATGATAGCATTGCTTTCATGGGGTTCAAATTTGTGGTGAGGTACTACTGACGAAAGATTTAATAAAACCCACATTAATCGCCTAGTTGTTTTGTTTTCTTTTTTCTTTCTTTTCCTTTTCTTTTTTTTTTTTTTTTTTTTTTTTTTTGTGGCAAGCTTTCTACTCTGATCTAAATCCAAAGGAAAACTACCGTTGCCGGTAGATGGTAGACGGTAAACTCAGTGTACATGTAAAATTTAGAACCATTCAGTATTTCCGCTCATATTCTGATTCATTGCATCGTCCCATCCCTGACTTCTTTTCTAACCTTTTTGGATTCTTAAATTCATTATCGTCCTTTCCACCCGTCAAGCTTTGTACTTTTGTAGTCATGTTGTTCTCGGAGTATGTGGGCAACATGTTTGCTGTAAAGTAACTATCACTTTGTAAAGTAATATCACTTTGGTATTAATCGTCTTTTGACAAGTCTACTAAGCTACGTTAGGAATCATTGTTCACAATGGTATGCTTTTATGACTAGAGCATATAACTACAAAGGTTAAACTGTTGTATATTTAAAAATTTGTAATCGAATAAAAAAAAGTTGTCAGTATTGTGTCGAGTGTAATATCGTGCGAGTAGCAGAGCGTCTGATTGGCTGATAACAATTTGCACTTAAAAATTACATTATACGAAATATAAAAGCCGACAGCAATATTGATGACAAAGCAATATGTTTTCGTGAGAAAAATTCATCTCTGCAAATTTTCAAGGACTAGGTTCCGCTAGCCTTATTCCTCGATAAAATAAAAATCAATGAGTCAAATATTTCATACTTAATAACATCATTTCATTTTTATTACCTCTGCATCCTTTAGATATTGCTGAATGGCAGAGTGTTTTATGTGTTTTTTTACAGCATGTATATGTTAGGGTTACTTTGTTAGGGTTGCATGTATATGTTAGGCTCACTCACTCACTCACTCACTCACTCACTCACTCACTCTGTTCAGGACTTGTTAAATAACACAAATCTGTTCAGGACTTGTTAAATAACACAAATCTGGTCAGGATGTGCACAGTCCAGTCAGGACTACAACACCAAGTCGGTTCAAGTCTTGTTGCAAACAAAACGTCCGGACACACTGATGACACCGAGGAGACTGTTACTTCTCCCCGCCCCCGTCAAGGAAAAACTCACACAACAACATCCCAAACACTCAAACACTCTTTCCTTTGTTCTTCGAACAAAACAACCTATCAACACCAGTTGATTAAAAAAAACCAACAAAAAAACAAAGCCCGGCCGGCCATCCCTGTGTGGCGCGCACTCATACAGTAATTGCTGTCTTTCAACCTCCCCCTTCCAGTTACTTTTTCCCTGTCTCCTTCCTAGCTCAAAAAAAAAAAAACCATTAAAAAATATAGCGCAGCAGGTTTGTGACATACCTCAATCTCATTTATTATTACTTTCTTTGTTTAAACGTCTAGTCAAACAGATTTCTCAAATCATGAAGTGGAGTCATATCTGGCGTCCTGTCGGTAGAGGTTGTTGCTACTAATCCACTGAAAGACTTTGCAACTTACATATCTTGTATTATTTTAATTTTAACATAATGATTATTTAAAATTGGAACTTTTGTAGTTAAAAATAAATTTTTGTGCATCAACACTCTTGGCCAAACAGACAACAACAAAAAAAAAAAAAAGGAAAAAAAGAAAACAATGTCTAAACTTTTGACATAAAGGCATTCCATCAAAAGCCTAAAAAAAAAAGGGATGGTGAGGCCTCACCTGCACCCCACACTCCATCGCCAGTGTCACCGCTTATTCCTGGGATGACTTATGTTCTTTGTATACCAGGATTTTGTGTTTACAATGAAATATGAAAGAATATAGAGAAAGAGATAAGAAAGAAAATCGGAGTAAAATTCGATACTCGTGTAAAACAACGGATTTTTTCCACACCTGACTTCTTTGAGAAGGGTTCCTTATCAGATGTGTCCGAACCTTATATCCTACTCAATGAAATATCAAGGCTTTCGACAAAAGAGGGCTTTGTTTGTTTAAAACAATTTTTTTTAAACAAATCTAATCCTTCAATTTTTACTTTTATTTTGTGCGCCATTCAAAGCTTATCCTTAAAATCTATTATTTTGCTCACGAGTAGTATTATGACAATCTTATTATCTTTAAATATGATGTTACCTTTTTTAGCGGTGCAAATATTTCCTGGGGATAATACTCGTAAAAACGTTTGGGAACCACTGCTACTAGAAAGGGTATTCTAGGACGGGGTGAGGAGATGGACACCGCCCTCACAAACAGTCGGAGGAGGGATAGCGAGGGAGAGATGGACGCCACCCTAACTAGAAATGGCGCAAAAAGAAGTGCGGTTTATAACCAAAGTCCCTAGATTAACGACCTTTTATTTTGCAGAATCCAGAATGTGGTGCCTTTCTCTTCCTAAACACCTTCTACTATCTCACCCTGGCCACAGCAGCACCACCACCCAACGGCTCCGACATCGTTAACCTCGTCTGGAAGAGGAATCTGGATTTGCTGCAACACACCAATCGAGAGGTCAAGATCTTTGATCCGCAAATACGGTCCAAGCCGGCAGTGGACCCCTCTCGAGTCGAGGTGGGCAGTGTCCACGTTAATAAGAAGTACCGAGGGAAATTCAAGGAATGCACGATGGACAAGAAAGAAGCCCTACTGCATCACTACAGAGCTAAACTGGCCCAGAAGCAGGAGGTCACTACCAATGACCCCACCTTCTGGCGCTTCGCGGAGGACATCATTCGAATGACCGACACGATCACAAGGACCATTAGTGAAATGATTTAAAATGTATTTCGCGCGATGGTTTGGTTTTTTCGTTCCTGTGAAATATGTAAACCTGGATTTGTATGCTATATCGAGACTTGTGTTGGAAGATGGATTGAGGGTTCTTATGATCTGTTCTGCGAATCTGTGCTGCTTAGAAGAATGCATTTGGTTCAGTAGATGTACACCGGCGCCTTTTTTTTTTTTTTTTCTTTTTTTTTTTTTTTTTTTGTGATCAAATCGGTTAATTTTTGTTCTGTGTGCCATTTTTATAAGATTCATGCTGTCTGTGCGATGACTGCGTAAAGACGAGTAGGGATGCGACTTCATGCTTCTATGGGTTTTTTTATATTAGGGCTCGAAATTGTGGTTTAAACTGTATTTGGAAGTTGTCCTACTAAACTACGTTTGGAATCATTGTACCAGAGCATATGTCTACAAAGGTTAAACTGTTGGATGTCTGCTTAATAATTTTTATTTGAATAAAAAAGTTTTCCATCTGATTTGGAAGATGATATTATATATGATATGTGAGATAACAAAAAGGTTCATACATGTAGAACTCTTTCTCACACACAAACACACGCATCATGCAGCCGCACCCAAACCGTACAAAGACTAGAGGGGCTTTCTGTTGTCCATTGGATTTCACATTTTCAGTTTATGAAACATTTCAATTCTATTCGGACAATCTAGATGTGGAGGTGGTAAAGAGTATCAGCTACATTTATGTACTTGGTTTGCAAGCTGATAGCCGAGTGGTTAAAGCGAAAAAAATGAAATTGAACATGTTGGGCAATCCAAGTAAAAGGTGGAGGTTTGATCTAACCTTTTCAGGTCGTCGTGGGGTGAGATGTTAGAGACCTGACTTTTAGAGAAGTTAGAGACCTAACCCTGGCCAGCCTTTACGTGAGGGATAGAGAGTTCTGTCCCTTCGCCTAACAGGCTGAGGAGATCGGCTCTCCTTGATTTTATGTTTTGTTGTCGTGCTTCGATTTGGATAAAAGTGTTGGATATTCATGTTTACATGTGCTGCAGCGCTGCGTTTTCTTCCTCTTCTGCTTTGAAACAAGACTGTATATAATGTTATTTTGAAGTGCGAATTACTGTTTGGATCTATTGGCTGGATTCCATTCCGCCCGCTTCACTCGCTTCGGCAGCGACCTTGAGCTACAGTGAGTAAACTGAAGGGATGATCACCCTTTTGCAGTTTCTTGTGATAACTATTCTTCATATTCTCAAGAATACTCAATATGTTCACAGTATTCACCTGATGTTACCGACCTTATTCTCTGGAGTCGTTACTGTTACATCTACAGTTATCGCCCTTTACTCTTGGAACGCAGCGAGTCCTCGCGTTGTCCTTCCTTCTACATCTTTGTTACTATTTTATGATCTTGTTCAGCGCAGTAAGTTCGCCTTTGGCTGAGACTGCGCTTTATAAATTCCCACTTATTATGATTATTTTTATTAACAACCTTTTCGATAATGCTAGTCCTTGTTCACTTCCTTCTTGCAGTATCATGTTAATCTTAGCTCTTCTTGATACAGTATTTGGTTACTCTTCGTGTTTTCTGTATTTAATTTTATTCTTCGTTTAGTACGGTTATTCTTTTCTAGTTCATATGTTTGTTTTCCTGTCCCTCGTATGCTGTCCATGTTTCGTTCTTGTTCTTAAGTGCTAAGAGCATACTCCTTAGGAGTGTGAGTATGCGCTTTACAAATTTGGCATTTTTTATTATTAATAATAAATGGAGAGAAGGGAGTTGAGTACACCGGCATGTATAACCGGATTCCTAGTCCTTGCTGGTGAAAGTCAGTTCTTTGTAGCCAACAGTCCCAACACCTACAGTGGCGTAGGAACCAGGGGGGCAGCGGGGGCAGCCGCCCCCCCAAGGAAAATACAGGGGGGGGGCAGGAATATCCTTTTGCCCCCCCAATATTTGAGACCTAATTCCTCACAAAGAGCAAAGAACCAAAGAAAGGTAGGGGAACGTAGAGAGGAGACGGTCATCACCGTCACAAAAGCGGGCCCTGAGGCAAGTGGAGGCTCTAGCACCTCTGACGATCAGATCGGGGACAGTCCGTTGGTATTGTTTGCCATGCTAATTGCAGGCTGTGTTGAAGCCTGAGCGGAGAAAGCAGCAGGACAGTACATCGGTACATCGAGTGTGGTCTCCCTCCCCCCTGCCCCATAATGCGACGCCTTTTCTTTGGCGGTTTTCGTTTGACCAACATCAAACATCCCCCACCCACTCGCTGTCACCCTAAAATTATCTGCTATCGCTTACAACCGAAGGGGCCGCACTGGCCATCGGGAACACAGAATGCCAGTAACGAATTAGTTGCATAGCAATACCCCAGTGAGTCTTGCCAATCAGACAGGAACCCTTACACTTTGTGAAAAGCTAGCGAAGCATGAGGAAGGCAAAGACTCCGAGTCCCTATATTGGTAGTTTTCTTTAGAGACAGAGAGACTGGTATTATTGCTATCTACGACTCAGGGGGAAGTGCATAAGTAACATTTCTAAAACTACACAAGGGCACTCTTTTATCATCAACGACTGTGGCTGGTACTCAACATAAGTTATCTGTGTTATACTGTTTGGTTTGTATATATGTGTCCGTGTTTTGGTAGATGGCCATAGAACGTGTCGCATCGCTGGCTCAGCACCGTCGGGTAGCGAGGAAGGGGATGGCCCTGAGACCATTCCCACCCTAGTTTCGTCCCCTGGCCACGGTGGTCTGGCCAGTTTATGGCCCTTAATTATACGGTAGCCTTGCGTCCCTTCCTCTCTGGTCTCTTTGGTTCTCTTTGGGGTGGATGGGGCTATTTTCCCACGGTGTGCGGACACCGAGTTCAGGTATAAGGCTGTGCCTCTTTGTAACGTGTATTATCTCGCGGACGCTGGGCCCTGTGGGTAGGGAAAGGTTCTAGAGGTTTCTCGAAGCCTATAGAAACCTGCCACACAGGTATATGTGGACTGGGAAGACGGCGGGGCGGAGAGACCTGTGCCCGTCTCTGGGAGTAGTCGGGGGTTTGCCACGTGCTGTGTGGACTGTCGCTGGAACTGGCGTACGTGGTGTCTAGAAGAGGGTTCCAGCAACCAGCGTATTTTCCCCGCGTTTGTTTTGAGATAGAACAACGCGTGTCACGAGCCGTTGGGTGAGTAGGCTTAATTAATCTTTACCTTTGTTTTTCCACCCGATGGCTACCCTGCCCAGTATGCAGACGTGTACGGTGTGTGACCGAGTGTGACTGCGCAGCCTGTGCATGCGCGCATGTGTGCATAGGTGTGTGCGCGCTGGTGTATATGTGCAGAGCTGGAATGTTGATCGTTGCTGTCACGGGGGTTTGGTGTTTTCTTTTTTAGGTATAATGTTTGGTAGCCGGGGAGTCATTCTTTAATTTGGTTTTTTTTTTCTTATTTAATGCTGCTTTGCCTTTTAACAATAAAGCAGCGTGTTGTGATGCTACCACTGTGTACGTGCGTGCGTGCAGTACCCCCCCCCCTCCCCATCCTTTTTTACGTAATGTGCGATTGCGAACGCCGT
The DNA here is from genome assembly GCF_003073045.1 of Pomacea canaliculata. Taxonomy (NCBI): domain Eukaryota; kingdom Metazoa; phylum Mollusca; class Gastropoda; order Architaenioglossa; family Ampullariidae; genus Pomacea; species Pomacea canaliculata. Next base: position 3,775,050 of record NC_037600.1, read on the forward strand.
TCACTGTCAGCAGGGAGTTTGCCCCCCCAACGCCGAACATCTTCCTACGCCACTGACCTATGGCACTCAAAAGCATTTTTAAGACCCCAAGATTGTTTGAGTGAGAAGTTTTTCATATACTGAAAGAAGTTGACAAAGTATGCTACAGCAATGCCGAATATTTATTTCACACGATGAACGTCAAAACGTTTAAAGGGAAGGGAAGCAACTCAACTGAAATTTTAAAAAACAAAACACAGACCTCTACAAAATTCATCTCCCTTTATTTGGAAGGACTTTCTTTTATAAACACTTCACTTGTACACTTCTCTCTCTTCCCCATGTAAATATAAAAGCAATCACAATGATTAACAGAAAAACTACATGGTTGTTATATAACCATGTTTCTGACCAGCAATTTGCCACTGTACACGTACACTAACAAATAGAAGAGAGACACACATACACACATGCACCTATACATTTAAACACAGACAAAAGTTTGTATCACATTTCTTGTTGTCCCTCCTTGATCTCTGCTTCATCCCATGGGCCATAAATATTACTGAAAGAAAAATCAAAAGCGAGAATTGTTTTAAGCAAACCACAAACTACTTAAATATATATTAGTTTCTCTCATAGCTTGCAGAAACATTACAGCATTATAAATATAGCCTAGACTAGATTATAACCATGTACACCTGAGTTTTTCAACACATTATCCAATGATTAGATATACTGTTTATCAGCAACAAATGATAAACTAGACACTGTTATAGGTTATAACAAAAACACCACTGCTGGCAAATTTCTTGAAAGTACAATTCGACATGATTTTCTTAACAAACATATCCACATGCTTATAGAGCTGCTTACAAACTGCAATCTTGGATAAGTAAAGTTGCATCTTAAATAACTGCACACACACAGAACACAGTCTTGTTAATTTTACTCACTTTTTATAAGGCTGAAGCATTATCAGCCATACAGGACACACAAATGTGATAAAGATGAAAATGAGGCTATACAGAACTGTTCCCACATTTGAGACAGACAGCATTAGGCAAAAGGTAACAGCAGAAATTACAGAGGTCATCGCCACTTGACCAGCAACCGACAGGTGTTTCTGTGTTGAAGCAAATCATTCCCATTAGAGTGTAAGGTACTATTCAAGTAAACAAAAATAAAATAATCTTTATTTCAGTTAAGAGCTAAAAATGGCCCACAAAAATCCATATTCAAATCCAAATTCAATTCAAAATAAGGTTTACTGGTAAGGTATTCGATATCCTACTTTACACACTTTTGAGCTACTGCAGTATAAGGTGGGCCTATCGGCATAGTCTCACTACCCCATACATTAAATAAACATACCCTTATCACCCACCACTCTCATTCTGCAACAATCTTAGCATTCAAGACATAACTTTTGGTGCATTTTTTAAAGCAAAACTTACAATAATACATTCTCGGTGCAACCAGACACTAGCAAATTCTTTCTTTGCTGCCTACTTCAAAAAGCAAACTATGTTACCTTTAAAAAAAAATGCTGCAAAATCTTCTTGAACCCTAGAAGCCAAGAAGAAAGATGGTTTGCTATCAGCTGATGATAAACTAAGCTAGTATGCAGCATTCCCCCCACTACCCACAAATATGTGAGCAGGTGTTAGCTGTAGGCGAAGTATACTACCCACTAACATATAACCCAACACCAGTGTTCCAACATTTGCAGTCACAGTACCTGAAGTCGCCTCCGAAGCACAGGCCACAGTGCAAAAAGCTTAAAAGAAAAGGTCACTGTTGCAAAAGCATGCCATGTTGTATGTAACCGGGATGCCAAACACACTGAGGCAAAGATGGCAGCATTCAGTGACAGTGCACCTGGAACCCTTTGTGAACAAACAATAAAAAAAACTACTTCCCAGAAACATATATGATTATAAAGAAAGAAGAAATCATTAAAAAAATCTTTTTTCAATAATTTGTTCATATCATATCGTTCATATCACCTACACCTTTTTTCCATTTCTTTTTTACGTTAAATGTAAACTGAGCTATACTGGTGTCCTGCAACATTGCACAACCTAGTCTGAATCTGTAAACTATATAGAATCCTGTTTAACTTTCAATGAATTCAAAATATGACACTTTGACTCTTGATTAAAGATCCTTTAAGATGGCAAACATCTGCCACAATTGAGGTGATAAATCTGATCCACTACAAAACTTCTACTTACTAACCTAAAATTAAAAAAAAAGAAATCTGATGATGACAATTGGGTTGTCCAAATTTTTGCTGCTCCTGCTACACTGTGTAGTTCCCTTACTAAATTTGGTTAAAATGCCATAGTAACTGGGAGCAATCTGACTTAAGGTAAATAATTTATAAATTTCTATAGTCATTTTGAGTTTAGCTTTTCAAAGTTAAATTTTAAGAGCTTTGAGTGAAGGGGGAAATGGTGGACCCATTGTACTACATAGTGCCATACGTGTGAGGTGCTGCTGTGTAGTCATGGAAGGCAAGGTTAGCTAGTAGCATGATGGTGGTCATGGTGTAGATGGTGTCAGTGCTGACAGTCTCCGTCAGGGACACCAGCAGTGGAGACAGGACAAAGTTGATGCCGGCAAACATCAAAGCTGTCTTCAGATCATCAAAATCTGCCACAGACAAGAAAGGTCTACTTCTGGCTATCATGTGGACTGTGACCACTGCCTGTTGACACAATACTGGTTACTATTAAGTCACCATGTGACCTTTGACCACTGTCCTTGGGCACAATTTTGCCTCTATTATATGACAGAATAGAGTGAAGCACAGTTCACTAGTTTGGTGATAAACTTTGTACTGCTGCAACACAGAACTGCTTGAGAAAACTAAACACACACACACATATGCATGCATACAAACAAGTTGCATTGCTAAAACCAGAACACCATTTCCAAGACTAAATATACACACATGATCTCTGTGGCTTGACATCTGGTTCCACTTCAGTTAAAATATCATTCACCATGTAAAGAATAGCAGTGGCAAAAGAAGTCCCCATCATCAAGGTCTGAGGAGAAAGCATCTTCTCTTCCATGTAGATGAAGCTAACCACAAAGATGCAAACGCTGAAATGAGAACAGTCAACCTAAAAGCATGAGATTTCCAGTCTGCTATAAACTTGCATGCTCATAAACAACCTGTGATATTAATTCAGTTGTACTCTTCACAGTAACCAAATTATGATATTTTTGGGATGCCTAATGCTCACCTACTAATCTGTTGTGTAAGAATCCCAGATTGCACCACGAGTGTCCAGTAGTCATAATGGTGTGTGTGCACTAAAAGAAAAAAAAAAATTTTTTTAAATCAAGACAATTAAAAGCCATTAGTTTGATATTGTACACACCCCATGTTCAGATGATGTTAAAGTATAATCATCTTTTAATAGCTTTACTTCAGCATGAAACAATATTCAATAAAACAAATTCATCTTTGACAGCAGCATAGCTTAAACTATCAGATCATTACACAATCTTGACACATTCATGCACACTTGATATTCAATCTTCAGCAAATTCTTACTGTTATTAAAAGAACTCAGTCACACATTTGTCATTTCTGTGAGCAACTAGTAGCATTCTATCTGTAAAATTCTATCTCCCACAAAAAAAAAAGTTCTCTCTGTGTTGCTAAGAAGTGGAACTCTATTCCATATTACATTCGCCATTCTGTCTCCAAGGCTACATTCGAAGTACGTTAGAAATAAAGCCGTGTCTCATATCTTGTTCTTTATCTTTATGAAATTATCTTTCTAAGCAAACTAAAGAGAAAAATAATTAAAAGACACTGCCAGTGACTACAAGGCTTTAAACAAAAATCATCGGGTTATCAATCATGATTCCACCTGTCTTTAATTTTTCATATGAATCCAGTGTAATGATGTTCATAATATAAGTTGATCATTACAAATTTCATCCAAGTAAATGTTGATCTATGAACAAAATGATGCTCACAATTTTTCTTTAATTCTTTCAAAAACGATGGCGGTACATAGTTGTCTGCTACACCTTGATCTTCATACAAAATTTTTCGCCACTTCGTGTACTCCTCCATGTCCCTTGCCTTAGATGAAAAATACTGCTTGTCCCAAAATCATATTTAAGTTTCAAAATATTACATAAACTTTCATATTGCTACAACTGTGTCATTTTAGGAGCGAGTGCAAGAGACCTCGTAGAGCTTCCAAAGTTTAAACACTCCAAACGGAAGTCAAGTTTTTCTAGCCTAACGAAGCAAAGGGAATAAAATTAATATTTTACACTTAATTTGAGACATCAACGTGTTGTTTTAATTTATCAGTTTTGTTTCATTTTGAAGCAGTGCAATGTTTGTCTCGTAATTTGTTTCATGTTTTAAACACAACTACTAAACTTGAGCTGCTGCCATAGAAACGAGATATATACAAATATGGCGGATTAAAACTGTGTCGTGGTGTAATGAGGCTTTCATAGCTGTTCTATACCTGCATATTTTCTGTTATTGTTCATGAGAACTAAGGGTTGTGTACATAGACATAAACATGCCGCCGAAGAAAAAGAGTGGTAAGGGTGGTAAGAAGGAAAAGAAAGGTGAAAAGTCGAAGTCAGCACGTCCAACGAGACAAGCAGGAGAGCCGTTGGGGGAAACAAGCAAGGCATTTTATCTTTTACAGATTCGAGATCTAGAAAACAGACTTGCAAGGTATCAAATAAAACTCCTAGATATATATATACACCGAAATCGAAACATTGACTTGTATTTTTTAATTATGCTCCACAAAGTATTTTAAATACGTTTTGTTTTCTTTGGTATTGGTGCATGTGTGTGAGGGAAAAAGAGAGCAAGACAGAACCAAAAAGACTAACACATATACAAATGTAGACAGGTATTCTGACAATTTCTAGAATAATAATCAGCTTATACTTATATACTTTAACTAAATTACATCCAGTAGGAACTTTCAAGAACATCTTAAAGCTTTTTTTATTTTTACAGAAATGCCTAATAGACTGATTCTTTTTCAGTGTGCATACATATGTGTATTGTGCATGGGGAGTAGCATAATAGCTATATTCTTGTACAATCTAAGAATTATTATTATTACTTTATTTATTTCACTGATAAAAGTATTACAAAATTTAAATTTTGAGGTCAAAATTAAAACATCAAAATTAAAACATGGAATCTTGCGTTTGTGCTTCAGATACCAGCGGAAATGTGATGAGCTTGAGGTTGGAAATGGCCAGTTCAATGAAAAATTTGTACAGCTAGAGACTGACAAGAAGGAGGTGGTTGGTTTCTGGAAAAGACAAGTAGAAACCAAAAGTAAGTCATCTTTTTGAATTAATGGATCAAGGTTTTTCTGGATTATATTGTGTGAAGTTGTGCTTTTACAATTTTAATGTGTGTTATATCAACTCTTTTACACCCATTTTGAGCAATAATGATTTAAATTAATTACATTTTTAACATGTCTTGCTATGCAGAGTTTATATGAAAATAAGGTTTTAGAAATCAGCTGTTTACCCTATCCTTAATTTAAAAAATCATCCTAGTCTCTGCTACCCTTAAAATACCACCCAATTATGTTTTCTTATATATTTAAAATGAACATGAGATGCGTGTAATATGCATATATTATATTATATATTATATATTATATAATATGCATAAATATGATATGTTTTATATTAATAATAAATGAAGATTTATATAGTGGTTACTCATGCTCATAAGGAGCATATATGCTCATAGCACTTAAAACAGGAATGATGCTTGGACAATATGGACAGCATATGAGGGACAGAAGAACAAACAACAGTACTACTGACGATGAATAGAAGACAAATATAGAAAACCCAAAGAGGCAACAAGTAACAAGCAAAGAAAGATGAGTAGAAAAGTAGCAAAAAGCAGAAAAGGGGGAAGAACGAGAAAGGTACTTGGACTGTTAGAAGTAATACTCAAGGAAGAGGTGCATTTTTTAGTGCTGATGTGAAGGATTCAATTGTAGGCAGATAGCAGGTATTCTGTGTTTATATCTCTATATCTGTGATAGCAAATGTCTGAAGTTTAAGATGTAGTGGTGATGGATATGAATGAAAGTTGTTTTTTTTTTTTTTTTAATTTTCAGCGGATGAGATCGCAGACTTGAATGACAGATACATTGGGCTTCAGCAAACACGAGAGAATGAGAAGGAGCAGTTTGAACTGCAGATTCAACAACAGCGCAATGAGTACCAGGAGATGAAGGATACCCTCACCTCAGAGAACATGATTTTAGGTATATCCTTACTGAGTGAACAATGTTAGCATTTTTAACCTGACTCCAGTGGCGGCTGAAGGTGAGGAGATAGTCACCACCTTCACATGTTTTATTACACGAAGTGTGCCTTTTGCCAAAAGCAAATGAAAAGCATGCATAGAGAAAAATGTGACAAAGATTACTGTATTTTTAAAAACTAATCTTCATTTCTCCTATTACACTCCAAAGCTAGTCCTGAGAAAAGTGAGGTCTCTAACAACTCCCCCCTACCCCAACAACTTTAAAAAGATTAGAGGATTAGGTTTTCCTCTGTTTTTTAAAATACAGTAACCTTTGTCTCATTTTTCTCTATGCGTTCTTTTTATTTGTCTTTGGAAAAGGCACACTTCATTTAATAAAAAAATGTTTTCAGCTCCATAGTCTTTCGCACATTTTTAAGATTATTATCTCGAAAGCATTATTTAGAAGCCTTGTAGTCTTTTATATTATGCTTAGAGACCATAATGTACATTGTTTGTTTTCACCATTTTCAGTGTCTTATCCACTTTTGTTTCTATTCTTGCCTTTCTTTTACAAAACATTCATACCATTGTCTGACTTGCTTCTGTGGATGTATCCTAATTATTCTTTATGTGCATATATCACTCCTTATACTTTCTCTTCATATATTTCTCTCTTTTCTTTTTTCTTTTTTAACTTCCCTTCTTCTGTTTTTTTGTTGTTTTTTTTGCAAGTCTGTTCTAGTTATATTGGGATTTAAAAACAAATACAGCTGACCCTTTCATGTGTTTTCAAAGACTCCTCCCTTTCTGCCCACACTGGTCTGATAGAGTAGTATGTTATGGTCATCTGTCGTGCCTTGTTCCACTTTTTTGCTGTGTTTCACAGGGCTCAGTCCTTGGACTCATTCTGTTTATTCTATACACGAAACCACTGTCATCCTGCATTCATCAATCATTTGCTGATGAAATGTAGCTATACCGCTCCTAATTGCTGCCTGAATCTCACTCTACCATCAGCATATTCCTATAGAGGAATGTATATGTGATGTAAAATATTAGATGTTAAAGTTAAAGGTTAATGACAATAAAACAGAAGCTTTCTTCTGTAAAGAAATGAGAAAATCAACATGCAACCATCTGAATACCCAAAACCATCTGTGTTGGTGAGGCCACCATTCTCTTTATGTCATCTCTTAAGAATCTTCAGTGTCACTGTTGGAATAATCCTTGGCAAACAAGTTGAAACTAACAGTCTGCTTAATATAAGCTCTGTAAAATTGATGCCATCTGCCATGTTCTCTTTCAACAAACTATTAACACTCTTGTCTGCGCATTTCTTCTATCAAGGCTTGATTACTGTAATTCCTTGCTTTTGAGTTTTTCTGCACACCTCCTTAACAAACTTCAGAAAGTACAGAATTCTGCTGCCCGTCTTGTGCTCAAAGGAAAAAGAAACCCAAAAAAATTAGGATCATGTAACTGTTCTCTTTGTTCTCTGTACTTGCTGCCCATTCATGTTCATATTCAGTACAAGCTGTCTGAGCTCTGCTTGTATTATTTTGAGGGCACTTGTCCTGCTTATTTCTCTCTTCGCTTTTCCCCTATACCCCAACCAACACCCTTCATTCTTCATATATCCAGTGCATGCTGTCTGTTCCTGTAAAAACAATACATATGATCATCGGTTTTTTTAGCTATGGTGCAGCAAGGCAATGGAGCTTTCTTCTCTTTTATATCCACCACTTGCCCAGCATCGAGTTCCTTAAAATGTAAATTAAAAACACATTATTTTCATGAGCACTGCTCCTAAACACAGCCAACTATACTTACCTGTTTTGTCTCTCCTTTTATATCTCTTGATTAATCTGTCCTGCTGGTTACTTTGTCATTTTTCATTTTTTGTTGTTGCCTCTATGTCTTCATCCTTCTGTACTTCATCTTTATGATTGCCCATCTTTCAGTTTCTTTATTTGCTACACACTAACCTTGTTTTTTCTTTCTTTTTCAAGCACTGAATGCATGCTCATGCTATGTAAGCATGATTCAGTTGCTATATAAATTGCACACTTTTTTTTTTTGAGGGAGTAGACTTTTGTTGCTGCATATTTGGGCTTAAATTTGTAGTCAGTGTTTTATTTACAAAATGGAAGTTTATATATGTCATGAATGTTGACAGAGCAGATTAAATTAAAAGTAGTGAACATATGAGCACAAAAATTTCATTATATGCTTTGACAGGAGGAAAGCTAGCTTCTCTAGAAGAATTCAAGGTTCAGAAGGATGACCTTATGGCCAAGTTTGCCATGTTGGAGGAAGAACTTAAAAAGAAGCAGCAGGATCATGAGGAAGACATCTACAATTTGGAGAAAAAAGCAGTAATAGACAAAGATAGGTATGAAGTTCTCATTTTTGAAGAATGTGGCACACGTTGATAGCGGTGTCAGCTCTCAAATCATCATTAGAGCACAGGGTATCTGTTTATGCTTGTAGAATTATAATTGCTAAAATATATTACTCATGTATTGTAATCTAGCTGGACTTGTCTGCTTTTTTACAAGGCTAACTAGAAACTACATTCTCACTAAGGCTGGACCAACAGTTAGTCATGTCTTCTTAACACCCAAGCACCAATCAGCCCATTCCTCTTTGTTGTTCCAGGGATGGGGATGGAAGTTCCCAGGGAGAATTTTCCCTAAATTTTAGCTCATACTCATTGGGTATGCTACTAACATGTACTACAATGTACCTTGCTTTGGGGTTTTTTCCCCTTCCATCTACTACACATTCACACTTACCCAAACTTAGAATCCACAAAAGACCTTGCTTTTTGACCCAAGAAGTGGGTCTCTTTGGTGCGTTGTTCAGCTCCATATCAGATGGCTTCTCACTCCCATCATGTGGGCTGTGTGTTTTACAACTGCCTTTGTTTGTGATTTTACCATGCGCTAGACGACACAATTTTTATTCACCCAAGTATATTTGCATTCATACAAAGAGGTCAAATACACAATATGCCATGAGTCTCACTTACAAAGAGGTGTGTATATATCAACTAGATTTACTTACACGTGCTAATTCCATTCTATTCTATGCATACCTAGCTCCTACACTGCTAATACCTAACCCTACTTCTTCTAATGCCTAATTCTGCTTAGTTACTATGTTACTGATAACTAAGGAGGGAGAAAAAGGATTTTATTGGAATGTGTGCCACTTGACAACTGACCAGAATACCTACACTATGAAATGGTGCTTCTCCTGCACTCAGAATTTGGGAAACTAAAGGAAAAAAGAGTGATTTTGAGGTATGTGAGCCACTTGACAGCAGACCAAAGCACCTACATGATGCAAAGGTACTTCTCCCACACACAAAGTAAGGAAAAAGAAAGATGCCCTGTGGGGAACATGGTGCAGACATTGCATTTTGCCTGCTATTTATAAATAAAAACTGGGCACTACATCTTGATCACCTGCTCCAGGATCGCTTGCCTCACTCACACAGTGACCGTGCCACTGGCCAAGTCAAGGGAAGGGAGGAGGGTACAGGGTGGAGGGAACACAACTAAACATCCTCTCCTGCTGTAGTAATATAAATATTTCAATAAAGCTGTACAAAACTATACTGCTATGCATAAAGCTAAAAGGGTGAATTAATGTCTCATTTTTCAGCTAGCATATCAGCAAAGGTGGCTCTGCTCAACATCAAGCAAGTGCTAGACAAAAATGCACACCTTTTCCCTAAAAGAAAACAACTTCTGTCTAAAAAGTGCAGTTTTACCCTCGATCAATACTATGGAGATCAAACACTGCACATGCCTGAATAAAAATTTTGTTTAAAAATAGATGCATCATTAATGTTCATTACATGCTTCATGTAACATCAGCTGATTGGATGGCAGTGAGAGAATGAGAAATACTATACCAGTCTGTCAATGAACTTCCATGACATCTACACATCTACACATTTAACATGCAGCTATATACATCTCTGACTTTCTACCTCTGCAGACTGAAGAAGGAGATGATCCTACGGGTAAATCAAGTGGCAGCAGAATTCCGCAAGGTATCCAACAAGCAGATGGCAGAGACAACCAAGCGAACAATCAGGGAAAATGTATCCATCACCACACAGCTAGCAAAGATGTCAGACAAAACCATGGAGATACTGCAAGAAAATGAGGAGTTAAGAAACAAAGAGAAGCAGTATAAGCAGCAGATTGAGCTGATGGAGGTGAATGAGAAGGAGCTTGCCAAGAAAAACCACAGCAGTCAGAAAGTATGCACTGAACTTTGCTCGTTATTTTTTTTTTTTTTTTCTCATGTGGATGCAATACCTTATACATGAATGTCTCATAAAATTTTTCCCGATTTTCCCTTTTTCATACATGTACGTCTTCGTTACTTATTTTTCAGAAATTTGTGGATGGTTCATTTAAATATGATTTATGATTTCTTTAAGTAGATTTCTGCTTTTGTGTTATTAAGATCTTTATCAGTTTTCTTATGCATATATTCAGTGTTCTTTATGGGAATATCAAATAAAAAAGATCGAGTTGATCATGTCTTTAGGATATAATCACAAGCTTGTATTAATGGACAGCTTGCAGACTTTTTTTTCACTTTGCTGTTAGAAAGAGGTTGGTGTGTACACAACTTCTGGTTTAGTCACTTTCATGGTTTAAGTTCACCAAGACTAACAGTGGATAACTTTGCAAGAGGCTAAGCTTTGGTCTCGGCAGACAGTCCACCCATACACACCTGTGGATATTATAATACAATAGTATGAGGGCATGTGTAGCGTGTTACCATATTTATTGTGCAAGTAGTCTTTCTGGTGTAACAAAACCTTATCTGATAAAAGAATAAAAGGATATGAATCAAAGATAGTGGAAAAATTTATACTAAACATTAAGAATGATACTTAGTTTTGTAAGGGTGAAGATATGGTTATATGTTCATTATGTTCAATTCAGAGCATGTTGGATTCTTTTCAGATCATTCGCATGCTGACTGAGAAATGTCGACATCAGGAGGAGGAGATTGCTGCTTTTGAGCAGAAGGAGCAAGAGCATCAGCAGGTGCTGGCTGAAGTGAATATGCTACAGGAGCAAGTAACCTTTGCACAGTGAGTTATCTTTTTTTCACACTTACCCATCCATTCCTGCATTTAGTACAAGCACGAACTTGTATTACTGGACCGCTGACAGACAATTTTTTCCAGTTAACTTCTAAAAGGAGGCAGGTTTGTACCAAGCTTCTGTTTTAGTCACATTCACTGTTTAAGCTTGCCTAAACTAGCAGCGGAAAACTTAGCAAGAGGCTAAGCGTTGGTCTCAGCAGACAGACAGCAGTCCCCCTATACCCATCCATGGTACAAGCTATGCTGTTTTAATTTCTTTGCAGGCATTTGCTCTGCCTATTTCTCTGAACTTCTCTTCCCCTACATCCCAGCCAAAAAATTCCAGTCTTCATCTGTTGACTGTACCCTTGGTGTCCCTAGCATCAGAACTACAGCAAATGGGTGCAGGATTTTTAGTTGCTGTACACCAAAACAGTGCACTCAAAACACATTTCTTTCTTGAGCATTACTCTTAACAATAGTCCATATAATGCTAGTCCATCTTCTAATACCCTTTCTTTCACTTTTTTGTCTATCAATTAGTCCACCTGCTTTTTTCCCTCTGCAGATTTATGTAATTCACTCTGTCATTACCAATTCCTCTTTGCGTCCTCTATGTTTGTTTTTTTTTTTACTACTTGTCAGTAGTGTAGTTCATCTTTCTTTTTCTCAAGCAGGGAGAGCATGCTCCCTCAAGAGTGTGATCGTGTGCTATATATTTCTTGCATTAATTTTAATAAGTATATTAGTTATGCTGTTTTGCTGGGCAGGGAGGAAACCAAACAAGTGGTCAAAGTGAATGAGGAATTAAGTGAAAATCTGCGCTCAACAAGTAGAATGCTAGAAAATGAAACTGACAGGAGGAAATGTCTCGAACACATCCTGGGCCAGACATCCCAAGTTCTCAAAGAGGCTTTAAGAGTATGATTGTCTTTTGTTCAGCATGTTTTGGTTATCTCGTGAACTGCACATAGCTCTGAAACCATTTTGCTGTTTTAAGGTCACAAACATTGTAGACTATAGTATAGATAGTATCTATGTGAACACACAAATTTCACACCATTTCAATGACAATTATTTTAACACGTTTTCACCTATGCTCATTGTATGTAGCGAATTTACCTATTGAATGGTTAACATATCCAAGCTTAAGGCTAGTGTTTTAGGTTACTTGTTTAATTCTAGCATACAGACAAAATTTACCTCCTTTTATCTTAGTTCAGAAGGGTTTTTTCCTTCTTTCATATGTCCTTTGTTACTTTTAAAATGCACCAGACAATAGAGTGTCATGACTAGACCTGACAATGCTGATAGTGGGTAATGCAGTTGATGCCACTGACAAATACTGTCCATTACTTCCAGCGGACTAGGCCAGCATATGATGAGCCTGACACATCTTTAACAGATGTTGAGCAGCGCAACCACTTGCTACAGCAGTTGTTAATGCTGCTGAACTCTGCAGCATCAGCAGGTCTGGGTCCCAAACCAGGTGAATTGGGCAAACAGTATGAAGAAACCAGTCATGCGATCATCCGTATGCCAGGCCACGATCAATTTAGCTATAAGAGGTGCGAAAAAAACCTACCAAGTGTCACAATGGGTATCTACCAGCAAGCATGTTTGTGTGTGCATATGTTTTGAGGTTATTACTAAGTGGCAGTGGGTGTGTGTAGCTGCATGTTTCTAATGTAGTAGCAGCAGAATCATTTGCTGTTGTTTGATAACCAACCTAGGATTGGGCGTTTTAAAGTGGCTACCCTTCTTCAAGCTCCTCTTTCTCACAGCTGTGTATTATGGAAGCCTGAACAGAGTGCATACCTCTTTTCAAGGACATTCCCAAGAGCATGCTAACACATAGCTCAAGAGATGACATTGTTAACATAGGTGATCGCACTAGACCAGCATTCTACAAAATTGAGCCTTTTGAAAAAATGTTCAAACCTTTGTTTCAGCAAAGTACTGGTTGCATGTGTGTGAAAATATGTTAATGTGCTACATTGCTGGTGACATTGTTAACATAGGAACTTTCTGCAAACTTCAACCTGCTGAAGAGTTTTTAAACCTTTGTTTCCACAAAGTGTTGATTGCTGATGTAGGGAAGTTGCTAGGTTGTCGCTATTATAATTTTGTTACTAATGGGGCATTTCAGAGGCATAATGGTAAAACATTCATTTGTCACTAATGCAGTGAGGTTCAGAAAGACCTGAGTTCAGATCTCATTTTGGGGCACAGGCTTTTCTTTCTGGATGACACCTGTTCATAAGCCTATCAGGCCTTCCTTTGTGCCCAATGCCCATAGTGCAAAATCAACTCAAAATGGTTGCTACCACATGGTTATTCAGCTCCGATTGTTATTGTGTTTCTATTTAGTACAGTTGCTTTTGATGTTGTAGGGATCCAGGCTACTTGGAATGGTGTGTTTCAGTGATCTGTCAGCCTTGGGATCAATTGGTGCTATTCCACATTACAACCTGGGTGACCTTGGTCTCGTTCCACGACCCTCACAAGCAGTTCCAACATTCACTGAACGTGTACATGGTTTGTCAGCCACAACTCATCTAAGAAGCCTTCGCAAGGTGCTTACACGTTCTGTGGGTGTTCAAACTGTCAGCACTCCCAAGGTTAGTGTTTAAAAGAATAAATGCTTCATTGCATGGAAATGATATAAAATGCAGTATAAATTTTCAAATTTCTTTTAAAAGGGTATTCATGGACATAATCAAGTAAATAGACAATGCCTACTATGCAATCTTCAAACTAAGATGTAAAAAAAAAAGAAAAAGCTTGTGTTTGAATGTGATCAAGTGAAAGAAACTATGGGGATGCAAGTAGAACTCTATACTGACTATTGTCATATTAGACAAATGTTATAGCAGCAACTCATCAAATCCATTATGGTGCAAAACTAACCATTGGGTCTCAGTAAGCTCATTTCCACTTTAAAAGGATCAGGGTCTGCTGAAGAAAAGCCAGGAAATAACTGAAAAAAAAATTAAAAGGAAAGCCAGTGGCCACATCACCCAACAGAAATTTTTTTTTTAACAAGTTTGTTCACTTGTAACTTTCTTCTTGTTACTTTTTTAAATACTTGTTGTGTTATCACTGTTTTGGTGTTCTCTTTCAGGCACTTTTCTATGCTGATCAGCTTTTAAGCCAAGCACCAAAGGATCCAACAAATAAGGAAAAGACAGAACTCATCCACTCACCCCCTGTGCTGGGTCCCATCACCTCCTCCAAGACCTTGACCAACAAAGCATTTTGACTGTGACAGCTTGATAATATTAGGAGTCTCAAAGACTGCATATGATGTATATCTAAAGGGGTATAAAGTTGGTGACAGTTTGAAAATGCAATTTATACTTTACCAACTTTTGTAAATTGCTGAGAACATTCAGTCGTGACAACAGCTAAATGGGAGCTCAGAGGACCCCTTTACAGCTAAGATTTGCTGTGTTCTATCAAGTTTAGCTTGATATAATGTTTGTTATATTTTTTATTTCTTGATAACAAAGGCAAAAGTTGTACACACTATGATACAAGTCTGCTACAAAGATATTCTGAAATGAGGAGAAGATAGTCTAGTGGTTAGAGTAATGGCATCTGAATGTCATAGTGCATGCATGTTGACTTTAAACTTGTGAGGCATAGCACCAAGCTTCCCCTAGTTGACCCAAGTGTGGAGTGGGTAACTCCATAGAGGACTGGGGAAGGTAAGTCCGCACAGAAAAGGAGATGGTACTATCCTCAACAAAAAAAAAACTTACCCTAAGATAAGTGAAGGCTGTAACACCTCTCTCCCTTTATCCCTAAGGTCCACGGACTACCATTTTTTCCCTAATATATCAATACTTCCCCAGGAACCAAACCAGAACAAATGACATCTGTGCACCTTGTACACTACTGAATGGTTTTGACTATACCAAATCGGTAGTTAAGAAATACATTTATGTATAAGGAACATTTATGTTTGCCCAACTTATCAACAATGAATGCACTTCAATAATGTACAGAAGCACTGTCTGTGATAATGTTTGCAGTATAAAGCTGGCATCATACATCTTAGGCACTTTCATTCTGCCATTATTAACTCTTTATAGTTCTGGTTTTTTTTTTTTCTTATCCACAAACATGGTTTTTCAATTATAACTAATCAACCGAACTGTAATAAGTTAATATAATGCTTTGCAACTTCTATCTCTCACAAGTGTATACAATAAACACAAAAATTGAAATGAAAAATATCATAACGTTTTTCTCTGAAATCACTTTTATCAAAAAGTTCATGCAAATTGCAACAGACTTGTGACAGAAACATTTTAAATGAGGAATCACACATCTCTGAAACAGTTACATTAAAGTTTTTAATCACACACTACCTAATTTTCAATCACAAATGTTGAATTTAATCCTCCTCCTCCAACACACACAGAGAGTTTGCTTAAAATGTAAATAAGTTTGCTGTAAAAAATTGCACCATTCATATCACAACCTGAAGGATCAGATGTGGTTCCCTAGTATTATGCCACTTGCACCCCAGTGTTGCGTGCAAACACCCTTTTACCAGCAAAACAATGTGCTAATTCTTGTTTCCATGCTGAAGTCAGTACCTACTCTGGATTTTTTTTCCTTGCTCTTTGAGGTGGAAATATTTAAAGTTTTTTCTCTTTACATCATTTGTCAAAATGTAAATAGAAAGCAAAGAGATAAAGATCTATGCCAGATATGCAATCAGTTTTCTTCTTAATGTTGTGATGTTCATACCCTGGCTGCTAAAATCCTCTCACACACACACACATATCAAATGTTTAAAAATAGTCGTGGGCCAAGTTAGTTCTGCTCTGAGGCCTATACTTTGGAGTGTTACTCAAAAATAGCTGACAAATAGTCAAAAAGAAATGTGTGAATTGCAAGAAAATGAAGACAGCAAGTACCAATTTTGTTTACGATGAATACCAAAAGCAGCAATGGCCATGCTAAAGGGCCCTGTGTTCACGTGCACAATCATGTTAGCTAACGGTCTGCTAACATGATTATAAAATAGTATGAGTTTAGATGACCTGAATACAAGCATCCAGCCTGCAATATAAAAGAAGATATGTAAATGTACATGTTGAAATAGTGTCTCTCACACACACATTCTCTACACCTGCCCCTGAGTATATGTGGAGTATAGAATGCATTCTGTATCTATACATTTCATTTTATACTTATAGAATGCATTCTATAGCTTGAGAGAGAACAACTCTCTAAAAACCAAATTATTTCATTTATATGATACTCAGAAGTTGGTATCCAATTCATTTTATATATACAATTCCATTCTGTGGCAACAGAATGCATTCTAGCTATGTATTCGCTATAATCCCTAGAGGCTTGATCAGGAACTCGCTCTCTTGGTCTTCTTACAGCTGTAGTCTTGTCAGTGTTTGAGTTTTTTAATCATAGGTTCACTTGTGTCACCCTGGAAAGAAAAAGCAAATCACATGATTGCCCAACACCAATATAAAGAAAATGCTCAAGATTTATAACAAACTGAAACAGATCTTGGAAAGGTAAAAGCAAACGAAACAGAAAAACAAATACTTATTTTGAATATTTTTAATTCTGTTTTTTCTCTTTGTGTTGATAGAGAAACTGGAAACTCTCTTGCAACAGCCTTATTCTACCTGTTCACAGAAAAATTTGCATCCCAGCTTTCCATTTATTCTATCCAAATAATAGTCACTTTAAGAATCAAATTCTAAATTACTTACATTACGTGAAGAGGCAATACTCTTCATGTGTTTCAGTTGTGCTGCATATAGTACCTTCAGATCAGAAATAAAAAATTTTAAGCACAAACAGTTACAGTGAAACCTCGGATTATGAGTAATCTGTTCTGTGATTGTTTTGCAAAACGAGCTAAGAAACTAATCGTCTGTGATTCAATTATTTTGTACAGGAAAATTTGCTTCAATGTACGAGTGATTTGGATTACGTGTATGTTCCTGGAATTAATTATGCTCATAACTCAAGGTTCCACTGTAATAATATTCAAAGTAACATGCCAAGTAGCCAACTAATATTCAGATAGAAGCAATGGTGCAAATGAAAACAAATTGCCCATTCATTCATCCATATGCAAATATAGCAAATCCTCCCTATTAAGACTCCCTAAAACGTACCAGAATTGGATCATTATCATAGGAAGATCAACCCGTCTGCTTTCATTCCATAAACCATGACTTTAAACAAATAAATTCAAGTTTATTTAAATGTTGAAATTATGCTCTTAAAAACCATATGACCATAACAATAACAGCATTAAAAAAAAAACATTTAAAAGAAAATTGCCATCTATGCACTGCAGAGCGGCCATTTTTTCAGTATGAAAGTAGCTGAGCTTGTTCAAAAGACATATGGCTTTGTTGATAACAAGCGACGTTAATAGCTATTCCTGTCAATGAAGACTGATTTATCTTATAAGTCTGGAAGGAGTTGACTTTCGGTATTGGGATGCTATGGTATCTCTGGAGGAATATGGTCCCGGTCAAAATGACAGGTGGCACATAGCACAAGCAATCTCTTAAAAAATTTATTTTAAGTGATCTCGACAGAAAATTGTAATACAAAGTAAACGAGCTACCAGAAGCAGTCTTTTAAAACGTCCTTAATGTTTTTCAACATGCAACATTTGAACAAAGGTTGAAATAGAGCACAAACTGTTGGTCATAAGTCAAGTTCAGGAGGTAATCCTAACAGAGATCATGTTTATATAGAAAAATGAATCCATGAAAACTTTTGGGTCCTAAGAAGGGGGTCGTCTTAGAAGTTTCACTGTATTACTTAACCAGATTTTAAAATACTACTGAGAAAACATCTATTATCTTTAAGAACTAAAATATGTAACATCACATACATTTCGCGTGATAAAGTGACTAAAAGTAACACACCATTTTCCTTAAAAGTCCCATAAAATGTTATTTTCAGTGGTCACATTCATGACAATTGGCTGTACTACATAGTAATGGCTATAAATATTTCAGATGTCAATTTAAAGCCCGGAAGACAATGCTCTAGACTCTGGAGAATGCAATGTCTGACAGCCGAGCAAGTGGCCGGGTAACTTTCCCTGCCCGCCCAGCAGATATACATAGAGGCAAAAGGCTGGGCTCTGCATTCTATAAGCATGCCCTGGAAATTTGGGGCCTGTACAAACATTAGACTTGAGCATTCCATAAATAATTAATTTAAAGCCTGAAAGTAAAACAAATTTATTTGAACAAGTTTATACTTACACACTGTGCCCAGCCAGCATAATTTCCCCAGATATTTTGAAAATGCTTGCCTGAAACAACATTCATGACATCCCTTAAA
This sequence comes from Pomacea canaliculata, assembly GCF_003073045.1. Lineage (NCBI taxonomy): Eukaryota > Metazoa > Mollusca > Gastropoda > Architaenioglossa > Ampullariidae > Pomacea > Pomacea canaliculata. Next base: position 3,793,799 of record NC_037600.1, read on the forward strand.
ATTTCTCAAGTAGTGATGCATAAAGCTTTCGGCATTTTACAATTTTTACTGTATTCTGATGCCACTCAAGAATCCTTATAAAATTCATGATCAATCTTACCAATTTCTTAAATATGCAAGACAAATATGAACAACATTTCTTAGAAAGCATTCTCAGTATAGGAATCTCCTTTAAAAAGTTATCCAGGTAGCACGTACTGCATATAGAAATGTGCATGCCACATACTGATTTCTTGGTACCGCTTGGTGGTTAGGGTCTTGGCCATCTTCAAAGCTGGTAAATAGTGCTTGGCAGCAAACTTCCAAACATGAGTGTCAACTGGAACAGCACAGGTTTTGTCCAGTGACATCAAGCAGACACAATCTGCCACCTGTGTGTGTATATATATATTTTTAAAATCCAAAATTGTATTAATTTTATCACAAAAATTCATACAATTCTATTTTTTTTAAATGTTAAGCAACAAAGGAGCTATGGTAAAACACCATGGTAAAACTTCCAGAATGCCACTAAGCAATTTAAAAAATACGGTCAGATTGCTTTGGCTATCAAAATTCCATGCCTAAGCAGAGGAGGAACTATGGTAATACACCTAAAATAGCAGCTAGAACCCCAGTCTTCAACCTCAGCTCACAACACCCTATAATGATTTAACATGTTTCAACTGTCAAAAAGTCACTGCAGATAAATATGAAAAAAGGAATAACTTTTTAATTAGGATATGCATATATTCTTTCACAACTTCAAAAAATGCAGCAACATACATACACACCTTCTCTCCAACACCACGAAGTTTCATGAGCTCACTTCTGGCCTTTTCAAAAGAACCACACCGCAAAGATAGCAACCAGCTGAGCCCACCCTTTTCCATTACTGATTTGGCAGATGATACAATAAACTCAGCTCTGTATCCAAAGCCAAGCTCTCTCAATTTTTTTTGAACTCCATCTTGAGCCAGCACATCTACACAAGGGAAGTCATGATAAAGCCGTCCATTCACCTCTGTGATGGGTCTACCAAAGTGGTCACACAATTTCTCAACCATGCTGCTTATGCGAGCTATATTATTGTTTGAAGCACAGATGAAAGAAAACAAGTTTTCCACAGGGTCTTGGCGAAGCAAGCGAATTCCACCAAAATTGCCAGCCACACTCTTGAAATAGGCATCTTCTGCTGACCATTTCTCATACAGGTTTTCAATGTCTACCTCAAGCTGAAAATATTCACGAAGGATACCAACATAGTCTTCCTGCATCATATTATCGGGTACCCGGGCTGCAAGATGGTCAGTTTGTAAGTGACTGGCTGCTTTACTCTCTTTCTGTGCATGTTCCAACTTGATATGTCTACAACATGATTCTTTCAAAGACTCTTCCTGAGTGTAACACTCTATGCCTACAAATGGCTTCTTGTCTTGAGAAAAATCTTGGCTGCACTTTTTCTCTGATTCTTTAGATTTATTAACAGATGGTTCAAACACCTGAAAAAATAATACCTTGTTAACAAATGACTTGAATGTCTGCAGTCCATGTGATCTACAATTGGTGTCAAACTATGATTGCAATCAACTCCCACTAAGACCCAAATAAAACATACTTTTAATATATATATCTACACATTACCATACTATCCTAGCAAAACTGGCCAGTTCATACAAGTTCCCTTGATAAGGTATACTGATGCCCAGTATGATTAGTTAGGTAACAGATGATCCTGATATATGCAGAGCAATAATACCTGGTAAAACACATTGAAGTCATCTTGTTTTAGATACCAGACTTTGCCAGCCATCACTCCGATCCAGGTGCCTGACATAAGTTCCCGCCATCTGTAGTAAAAAGTGATGACTGAATCAGAAAACTTCTTTTCATAAACACTTTCCAAAATCTAATCATTGCTTGCTAGTGCATGCATCATAATTAACATTTTACACAAAATTTGTTTTTTAAATAACAGTTCTGTTGTGCTATCATGTTATATGCAAATGAAGGTCATAACCATTCTGGAATATAGTCTTTCTCTCAAGTTGCTCAGTGTTTACAGCTGAGGTTCTGATTGGTTGGTTATAACAGTAAAGGTGAATCAGGTCTTAATCTCATTGCTTATCAATAAAATAAAGCCTTTGCTAGCATGCACTTGCCACTTTCTCGTGGAGAACACCAACTGCCGTAAAGAACTGAAGTATCAGTGATACTACACAGGATTATACCTATGCTTATTTTGAATAATTCTCAGTTATCAAACCTTGTCCTTAAAAATTAGTAGTTTTTATTAAATTATTTAAGGCTGTACCTATAAAGTTCTATATTCTTGTTGTGACCATCAAAATTTAAATTTACAAAATTACATGTATCTCACTTCAGTAATGACTGATAAAAAATAATAATGGGTAATATGCATTAAGACATTTTTACAATCTTAATTATTTTAAAATCTCCTTTTTTACATATTATCCCCCTGATTTATAGTGAACAGTACAACTTTATCAATGTTATAGTAAAAGTGAATGAAATTTTTAGACTGTTTAATGCTGATAAAATTAGTCATTTACATTTGCACGATGGAACTTCTTATAACTTCTTAATTGAAAACGGTTGTTTGCAGTGTTCGAGGAATTAAAAACTCATTTTCAGCATATGCACTTTTTTTGTTATGCCTGTTTGATAACATAAACTTGACATTCCTGATTTTAGTTTTTCTGAGCATGCATTTGCCAGTTCCATTTTCAGTTATTCCACAATGATACTCATGTCCATTTAAGTGAGTACCAAATGAAACATGGAATTTTTTTTTTAATTTGTGAAACAGTAATTAATAATGAACACTTCAAGAAAATTGATCAGGAAATGTCCAGCACTATGCAAAGGCACGTGATATTTCACTTTAAGTTTAAACTTTAAAAATCCTGCAAACTGATGTTTTAGTGTCAGCAAGTCATTCTCTGGAAGATTTATTTATAATCTTTTACAAAGAAGCTGAGTTGTCTAATGCTGAATCATCTCAAATACAATCTATCGTTCTGGCACTGTTACACACTATGTACTATGATAGTAACACCTGTAAGCTAGCAGTAAGCAAGTCTAAATACCAGAAGAAACATCTCCTCTAAACAAGGATAAAATACAGTTATTATTCCAGCAATCAGTAAAAAAAAAATTTCTCTATTAAACTTAATTAATTTTAATGAAAATAATGAAAGGTATTTTCAAGCATTACACTAGCAACAGCTGATCAAGTGTTCATTTGGTCATCTGCTACAGTCAAATTAAATGTGCTTTTGTTTCTGTATACAAGTATAGTAAATTGAAGGCAGTGGATACATGTACTGGGTAAACGCACACTTCTTTGCTGCTTCTGAGTCCAAGCATAAAAACCTAACAAAGGTAATGATTAAGCTATAATCATAATTCTTTCAGTTCTTATTACCTTTTACTCTTTGCATTTTCTATATTTTATTTTTATTAGTAACCTGTATTATTGTTTATCCTTCCATCCTTGTATGTTGTCCATGTCTCGTTCTTGTCTCAAGCACTTAATATAGGAGCTCGATCATTCCTTTACAAACGTGCGTATTATTAGTAGTAGTGCCAAAGTGATGGCGACTGGACGATTAAAGTTCGCTGTCCTCCATGCATATTTTGATAAAGCAGCTCTATTTAGAGGTGTGTTTTATATGTGCACTGTTGTTTATCCGCCCGGATATAATTGAATCCCTTTATCCAGTCTACATATGCTGTAGTTGGTTGCCATGGTTTTAAAATTACTCGTTTGCGCATTTCGCTGGTCTTTTCCAATATGTTCTCGTTGTAGTTTCCTTGTTTTTACGGACACACATGCGAGAAGTTTAAAACTTGCCTAAGACTTTTTTTTAACAGACCTTAAATTCAAAAATCTACTTTTTCTCTTTACATTAGCACTTTCACCTTCTGGGAAACACAACTCCTGACACAAGAACGATAATCCGTAGCAGACGGACGACACTACTACTAATAATAAACATGTATAAAGCACTTTCCCACAACTTGCTCAAAGCAATACAGAAGTAAGCTGAATTATCAACAACTATGAACCTATACATATAACAGACACTCGCTTCTAAAACAGAAATATTCGCTCATACATGAAATTAATAAATTACAGACGCCAAGACAATCTCGTGGTCGCTGTTCTAAACAGATGCGTTTTAAGTTTAGACTACTGACAAAAGCACAGTTAAGCAAACGATTAAGAAAAATAATTGAAGACAGTGAAAAAGGGATAGACTTGTTTTTAGCATCTTTTAAAATTATGCCGATACCTGACGCTCATCGCGTCCAAGAAACTCGAATAGCTCGGGTTCACCTACTGCTGCGGGCGTTTTTACCATGCTCAATTCTTGAGTGGAATAAAATTCATTTACAAACGAAACACATCTGTAAGCTAAGACTTCATCACCTGAACGACTGGCCGTTTGTAAGAATGACCTCGAGCCGCAATTGCTGTTTGCGACAAGAAATACTCCGCCACTCGCCAGAAAAAGCCATTGCCGCTCCATCTGGACTTTCCGCTTCCGTTGTCAAGAGGATGTGTACAGTATGGCGTTTTGTCTGTGTGGTTGCATCTTGGAATTACCTATAAATGATGTGTTTAGGTAATACAAGTTCGTGGGAACTACTCTGAAGTGACGTTTTTCAGACTGCCTTATTTTTGTGGCTAAAGAATCAGGTATTATTTATTGTCTTCTTTGTCTTTTTGTAACTTCAACAATTAAAGTGGCAAAATTTCCCTTATTGCACTTTCTAGTAAATGTTTTGCATCTTCGCTGTTTGCCATCGTGATGTGATTTATTCTTCTTTTTTTTCCAGTGGTCGGGTATAAATAAACACTTTTATAAAAGAAATATTGAGAGCACGAGAGGCATTGCAACTGCTGTCACATAATCACCATGGTCAGCATACCAGACTGGACAAAGTTTTCCCGGACTGTTGAAGGTTTAAAAAAACCTAATTTTTCACAGCCTTTGAACAAATTTTTCTACCAACAGGAGCAGGTGGCGCTCAGAGAAGCTGAAGAGCAAGGTTATTTCCTTGTGCCATCATGTGACTATATTCTTAAGTATATCGGCCCTTGCAATGCCATGAGCAAGAGTATCAAACAAATCTTTTTGGTGAAGCTGGACGGAGTGCACATGCAAAAGCTCGGTGACATATCTCTCTGTACTAACTTGAAAATCTGCATCCTAGCAAATAATTTCCTGACTAATGTTGATGCCTTAGCCAGATGTTACCATCTTGTTAAGTTGGATCTCCATGGTAATCAGGTAAGATTTGTTGCTTATATGAGACATATAGTGCAGAAACTGAGGATTGAGTTTGCTTATTATTGTCTAAATGAAAGTATGCATGTGGGCTTTTGTGTTCTTATTCTACAGATGTAGCTTTGTTGATATCTCACTATGAATATTCATAAGATATGCTCAGCAACTTAATTCCCTTATTAACAGCCAATTAGTCATTGATGATGCAAATCTATATGTCTTATATCACAAAGGCTGGAATTCTGTATCACAGATGTAAATGACCATAAGCAAACTGAAATTAAATGACAACAATAAAAAGCTTCTTTTTCATCTCCATTGTTCTATCATCTCCCAAATCATCTACCAAAATACATTAAAGAAAATAGATGAGGTCTCTAGAAATACCTCCCAACTCCAGGACCCTTGTAAATATCTGTTTCTTTTTAACCACCATTTTGTACATATTTACCTTCCCATCCCCTTTGATGTTTTTACTTTATGACTACGACTAATTATTCTCTTAGTACTTATTTACTTCAATTACTTAGCTTGTTCTTTCCCTGTAAAGGGTGAGGCCCAAATGGGAAAAAGCATTTTCTGCTAATGAAGAATTGTTATCATCCTCTATAAGAGTAGTGACCCATAGCATCCCCTTCCCATCTTCTGCTGACAATCTGGGCTGCATCATCTTAAATTACTTGTCCCTTCATCACCTTATAACTTATATCTTACACCTGCCAAAAGTTTGCACCAAAAGGTTTGACAAGCAATCATTCTCTTATCCTGGATCCAAACTATGGAGCAAGCTGCCATTCTCAGTTACAACCATTCAGCCTGTTCTAAATTTCAAGAGGGCATTAAAGAATTGTTTCAGAAATACCTCTTACATTAACTCTATTTTTAGTGTAATCCTGTGTTGTCCATTGTTAATGTGTGTGTGTGTGTGCTGTTATTTTACTCTCTTCCCTTTTTAGCTGTAGTACATATTTACGAGCTGCTAATGTAAAGGCTGGAAAGCCTGGTCACATGTTGGTATTTTGCACAGTACAAGCATCATGATGATGATGAGAAGGATTATTATTGTTAAATAGAAATGGTGTACTATGCGAATGTTGGTAGATAAAATGTTTAAGTTTTACACATGTTCAAGCCTTTTTAGTCATGGACATCATGCATATATGGCTCGTCTTTGTCATGTAAAACACATCTTAAAAATAACTGTTACAGATTCAAATCCTTGTCTACCTTTGCAGATGTCTTCTATCCCAGACCCAATCTTCTGGTCTGGTCTCAAGAAACTGAGAGCTCTCTATCTGCATGACAACCCTCTTGGAAATTTGGAGACATTGCAGAATCTTACTGTGTGTCGATGCCTCACAATCCTGACCCTGTATGATACTCCGCTCTACCTCCGCAAAAACTATAGGCACTATGTGGTCAACAGCATCTGGACATTAAAAGCGCTAGATCATCATGTGATATCGGATGAGGAAATTATTGAAGATGCTTTTTTCAGGGGTCATTTTTCAGCTCTCTGTCCACCTTTCAGACTTGACCTGTGGCTTGCTTCATCAAATGTAAGTAACAGATTTAATGTTAAAACACATTTTTAAATTCTTATGTCATCATAAATCTCTATAGTCTAATACAAAAAATTTAAAGCTTGATAAATGTAGACCAAAATTTCTGTATCCATGAAGACTACTACATGATGGACTCCAATTTATTTTGTGTGCTATATGTGGTCCTAAGTGGAGCTGAATTTTGCAACATAAAAGTTAAACATTACCAAAACATAATAATAAATATGAGGTAGACATTTTGGGTACAGCAAGAACTATACTTACAGAGAGTGATGAAAAAGAATTAAGAGTAAAGTATGTCTTAGATTCACATAATGCTTTTTATTTATTTTATATATGCTCTTTTATTTTATTTTTTACCTTACTTCTTTTAAACTTACTTGTTTCTTATCTAGTATTTGTCTTAAACTATTTTGCTTAATAAAGAAAATAGATAAATGAAAGCAACTGGAATTTAAACAAGATTATAATCATTTCCTGAAAAAGAAATATTTCCTTGTGAGTGCAGACAAATCCTCCATGGAAAAGTGGCTAACTGGGTAATGGTGAATCATGTGGGTGCATGCATACATGCATGTCTGTGTGTGCACATGCCTTTTTTTTCCCTCAGAATACCACTTATCAAGAGGAGCTGAAGCTGCTGCAGAAGTTGGAAGCATGCATTAACAGAATCCTGGCAAGAAATTCTCCAGTCATCATTATACAACGTTACTTCAGGGGCTACATCACAAGAAAAAAGTATTTAATCATGCATCCTTTTCTGAGGGAAAGGGACAGTATATTTTGCTCTTTTTAACTGATTATTTTTGCTCATTATTTTATTAATTTACATTGAAGATAACAGTATCATTTATGTTTGGGTCATTATTTTAGTCAGCATCATCATAACTATTTATAACTAATATCACTCATTTTTTCCTACTTTTATGATCACACAGTTCTCAACATAGAATTTGTATTTCAATATTTCTGGCTTCATTACAGTATTTAAAGATCATAGCTCTAATGAAAATTTTCAAGTGGTTAGTAACTAAACTATGTGTTCTTAACTCAGGCTTGGGTTAGTCCCAAATCGGAAGCCACATTCTGGCAAAATACACGAAGGACCTCATCTGTTGCCACTTGCTGTCTCAACTGAAGGGCAACCAAGAGCAGAATCTCATCAGCCAATAACTGAAATACGCAGGACACCTGTTAGTGATGATTTACGGTGCAATCACTTATTGCCCTCTTAAGACATTTTCTTCAAAAGATTATGTGATTTACACATAAATGGTCAAGTTTAAGACTATAGTAGGAATATGAGCATTGAGCTGTAAGCTGTTTATCATGTCTTGGGATATGGCATGCACTAGGCAGAGTCAAGACTTTTTCTGCTGGTTTCATTATTTTCAAGGAAAGGGCCCTTATAGCAGTTTTTGTAGCATGAACTTTTGTGGTTTGCCAGAGGCTGTTTAAGGTCTGGGCCTTTGTAGCATGATTACAAATGTATTTGAGAATCCCACATTTCTTAGTTTTAAAAAAGTGGGGACTTTTTAATGTTAACTAGTGATGTGTTTTAACCACTTGTTTTTAAATACAGATTATTTAATTTATTTGGTTAATTTTATGTTTTTACTTTAGGTTTGGATTGTTCCTCCATCATCCCCTGTTCATTTATTAGCTTCTGATATTTTTCCACCTTCTCTTACTAGTGACAAAAAAAATGAATCTCCAAGCAATATAATTATCAACTTCAGGAAGCTGCAAAACAATATCACAGAAATGGTCCACAGTCATGCAATTCATAATCCAGATCTGGAACGGCTGCCTCATTTGTCCAATATACCTGCAGGGCAAAGGAGAACAGAAAAGTGCAGAAATGAGAAACGCCCGCCAACATTTGTGAAGACTGGCAAGCAGTCCTTTGGATATGTGGTTGAAACAGGGCCAGAGGACAATATGGACAAGATATTTGACAAAGAGGACTTTCCTTTCACAGTCTACAGGCTTCAAGGTCGGAAATATGGCTTTTTTCTGTCTGACGCCACCACAGACATGATCCTGGAGAAGGTAGCATCTGGAAAGCAAGTTCGGGAGGTAAGAGCAGAATGGATGGAGATGGCTAAGGCTGAGTCACCACCAAAAATTCCACACAACAACTTTACAACCAACAAACAACGACTGTTTGCCCGGGTGTATGGTACTATGAGCTTGTCATGTCTGCTAGCTGTGCAGAAGGCATACCAAGACAGAGAGAATGCAGAAAAACTCACTGCCAAAAAGGAGCACGTCAAAATCTTAAGAGATGAAAGGCAGAGAGCAAAGGAGAGCATACAGTTTTACCTGCAGCAGAAGCGCATTCGGCTGATGCACAAGCAGGATCTTGATCAGGCCAGTTTGCTGGACCAGCTGGAGAAGAAAGAACTGCAGCAGCTAAATTATTTAGACAGGCAGCATGAAGCGAAGGGATGGGCTACAGCTATGACAAGGTCCCATTATGCAAACAAAACTTTCATGACTGAATTTAACTCTCAGCACACATCTGTCTCCAATGCCCTGCTTCGCCATGACCGGCAGGCTAAGAATGAAGATAAAAACTCTTCCCAAAGAGCAAAGGTAACTGTAGGAATTCTTCTACACACATGCACCCTAATTATCTTCTATGAGTACTAAGCAGTAAAGATTTTTTATAAATTTTGCTTTGGCCTCTTCTGAAGAGTAGCTATGCATTTAGACTGTCAGTGTGGCTGATAATAATTTCAGCAAATCATATATTGCTCTTCACTATCCTGTGCCCAGGTTAGCAACAAATATCAAGACACCAAAGTTCTCCCTCCTTTTAATTTTATTACAGCTTTAGGAAGGTGGGTTGACTTTAAAGGTGTGAATGGAAGATGTGCTGTAAAAGGTGAGGGAAAAAAAGAAAATCCTACTGAGCAGAAAGGGTACGGTGTATATACCTTCAGGATAAAAACAAACATTTTCAACATAAATAGATGTGTTAATTCAACAGGTGCAAAATCTTCGTTCTGATAAACATGAGCAGCAGGAGATGGTGAAGAAATACTTGGAGCATCGTCAGCTAATGCGGCAGACTGAAGCTTCTCTGGCACGGACTGCTCTTGATTCCCACATCTTACAGGTGGGTTTTAGGTGATCTGCAATGGTTTATACCTACAGTCAGTGACTCTGAGAATATAAAAATTGTTAACAGCTCCTTTATGCCTGTTGTTGGTTTTTCAAGGAAATAGTCAACCTAGACACATCATTACCACGCTAAAATGCCCTAGCAGATAGCTTTATTACTGATGCTAAGTTTTTTTTATATTCTGTATGCTATGTTTTCATACAAGGCAAAATGGACAAGCTACACGCAAACTGTCACCACAGAGAACACATTCATATGGTTAGTGTTTTGTGCATCACTGAATCCTGATTGAGTGAAAATACAACTGACTCTCAAGTGTGTGTTGATGGGTTCTCAATACTCAGGGCCGATCAGACAAGAGCAGCAAACTGAGTGGCAGGGGGTTATGTGTGCATGTGAACAAGAAATGGTGCTGCCTAAATAATATAATGGTAAAATTTAGACATTGCTGTCCATCTGTAGAAATCCTGTCACTTGGTCTACAGTCTTACTATCTACCATGGGAATTTTCACATGTACTGTCCTGTACGTGCCACTGTCAGCAAATGCCACTTCTACGTGTGATGTAATTCAGTCTTACATACAGGATCTTGAAACTACCTCCCCAGATTCCTTCAACATTAAAACCAGCAACTTTTACTGCTGCACGTTGAAGAAAACACTACCAAAATATTAACGACATAACGTGTGCAACATGTGGGGGTGAGAAACTTGACCTATTTAAATTCACACCAACATGAAGGACATGTATATGTCATTGCCACTGCCACTGCTTGGTCTTTCAGATCACAATCTTGTCAGCCTTGTACCTCAATACCAGCCCCTTGTACAACATGTACCACCCATAAGGAAATCCATGGTTCAGTGGGACAAAGCCTATGTCGACACGCTACAAGATTGCTTTGAGGCCACGGATTGGAATGTGTTTGTTGAGACTTTGATATCACCAAACCAGCTGACTGCGTAACTGACTATAACAATTTCTGTGAGGATGCAGATGTAAAAAACAAACCCATCAGAGTTTATCCCAACAAAAAGCCCTGGGTAACAAAGACCATTAAGGAGATATTAAACTAAAAGAAGCAGGCTTTCAAGTGGGGATAAGGAGACACTAAATGCAGTGCATAGAGAATTCAAGGCCATCAAGGAGAGGAAGGAAAAATATAAGCAGAAGATAGAGGAAAATTTTCACAGTGACAGATCACCAAGATAATGGGAATTGTGATAATGGGAATTTAATGGACTGATAGTCTTGGGTGCTCCTGTGTGAAGGGTTAGACTAGCAGTGGTAACAGAACTATCAAGGTGGGAATCATGGATCACAGGGTCAGGTCTTGTTTGGAGCAGTCATGTGGATGTGCCATCTATGTACAAGACTGGCTTAGCTTTACATGGTTTCACCTTAATTGCTGACTAGGTGTTAAAACGCAACAAACATCCAACTGTTGATAACTGTGGCACATTTATCTTTCTGTCACAGGAGACCACAGATCGTCTAATGGAGGCCAAGCAACGAGTAGCTCACATCAAAGCAAAGGAGGCAACAGTGCAGGCATTTTATCCTCTTCCACCAAATGTTGTGTCAGGACTTGAAGAGGCAGAAACTAGGCCACTGCAGGGGAGCTTGTGAACAGTATTATGTAATGCCACTTGACTTGCAGTAAAAAAATGGTGCAATAGTATTGAATGTACCATATGTGTGTGTAACAGATTTTGGCCTAGAAACATGAAAAATGGGAATCACAGGACCAGTAGAGGACGCGATGGTGGTGGGAACCAGTATTACACTGCACTGACACTGTTCTGGGAGTCAGGGTGCAACTTAGTAAAATGCAAGGTGATTCAAGGACCATAGCAAGCACATGTGTGCACTGGTGAGCCCACTTTCATATGCCATGTAAAAATGCTTTTGCTCCTAACTTGTACTGTTGTAGCCCTTTCATTCAAGTTTCTTAATGTTTGTTCTAGTATTCATAAAAAGCATGTGTTTTAAGTAGTATTTATAGCTCAGAGTCTTCACATAAAGAAATGACTTTCATAATGCTTTTATTAATTTATTGCAGGCCAGAAGGCATATACATACTGAAATAAGAGTATTATTATTACAGTGTAGGGCCTGTAAGCTGTGGTGATCGGGGTCGAAACTGCTTAACCGTGGCTTAGGTGGTCCATGGCTTGAATATTTTTTGAAAAGTGCATAAATTACAATAAATAAAGAAAAAAATATATGTTTTTTATCACAATCTTTTCTCTTAACTTTGTAGCATTGTAAGGTGTGAATCGGCTACAATGGCTGCTTTCATAAACTTGACACGCAGCGTGGATAAAACAGATTAATGTTTGAATTTCATTGTAAGTTATTTTATTGTTTATTGATAAATAAAAGACTAATCCTCTATAAATACTTCTTTGAAGTTATAAGCCAGCATTTAAATACTTAATCCATGATATTAGCATAGCATGTCATTCACGGATATTGGAAATGCCAAAATGACAGCTGTCAACACTTGTCTCGAATGTTTGAGAGGCCATGTCCAGATTGGTACAATCCAGTGTCAAATAATTGGGATCCAAGCATTTTGCTCACCTTAAGCGAATTCGCGGATTACTGGACTGTGGCTTAATGGCCCTACACTGTATTATGGTATTTCTCCCAATATTTACATATGACACTGCCTTAAATACATTCAGGCAAAGAAAGGAAATTATGAGCAACACTGGAGATCATCATGTCTTGTCTAAACATGATTCCTTTCATTTATAACAAATATTTTGCTGGCAGTGGCTGCAGTTACAACTATCCTATATTTTTTCAACAGTTAGGTACTAGAGCCAATCTTGTTTCATAATATTGTTGTTCTCGTCAATTTTCATTTCGACATCACTGGATGAAAGTCCAGCTGGCAAAGAACAAGAGCTTGCTGATCTTGTCCAAAAGATACCAAGACAGATGTTAAAAAAAAAAAGAAGACAAAACTGATCATCAACAACACCAACACAGACACAAAGATCAAAGGCATGGGCAAGAAATTAGAACAGCCCCATCGCTTGAAATACTTTGATTCCTATAGTCTCACAACTTCAAATACTTATACTTTGATCCATAGCCTTTAATCCATAGTCTCATAGCTTCAAAGCCAAAAGTACTCTCCAGAATGAAGTATTCATACTTGCTGAAGGCATGAAGACCAATTAGAAAATATATTTCTGTGATTGTACAGAATGTTTAAACCATCTTTTTCCTCCTTTCTGACATCCATTTTAATTTCCATGGTTCTCCGTATCCTGAAACATCCTAGTTCAGTGTTAATAAGGGCTCCACATCCAGTCTTTTGCACTCTTTTCGTATCTTGTCAATGCATTAGCATTTGCCAGTGTTTGTCTTTAATGCCGTGCCAGCAACTGATGCCATATCACAGCAAATTTGCCAGTGGAAAAGGCCAAAAGTGAGTGGAACGTGACAAACATCCAGTTGCCCTATCAACACACTAGACATTACTCAGTGATTGGAAAGATGATTATAATAAGAGCAAATATCCAGTCAAACTCTTGTGTTTTTCTTGCAAAGTAATTCATTTAGAAACAAAAACCAAGAAAAGCAAATTCTTCATGAAAAAAGTTTAATAGCTTTTACAAGCTATACCCTGAAGACAAAACAAATTGTGTCATGCAACATTTACTTAGCCTAGCAAGATGTCAGTATAAACTCTTTTCAAAGTTAAAGACAAAGATGTTTTGACACAAAACCCATAGTATGTGATGGTCATCACTGAGTGGTTAAGTGGGGGTTGTAACTGTATGGGTGAGTGACCCTGACTGTATTTATGTTGTCATTACATATGGGATCTCCCAACAGGGAAAATGTTTTTTGTGGACAGAAATAAACAATACAGATGCATTGTTGTAATATGATCACAATGATAATGTAAGTCTGATTATAAATTTTTGAAGAAGATTTAACAGAAGAGGCATGATGTTATTTAGCTTACTTCCTGGCCAAAATAATAGTACTGCTATTGCATGATCTCTTGTACAATTTGCAATTATTCAACAGCCTTCAGTTTGCATCATTAGCTATGACAATATATTACAAAACTTTTTTTTTATTCAGAATAGATTTGTTAGTCTCATGAACCAGTTAAGCCATCCTCTGCACGTTTGGCCTTCCCCTTTAAGATTGCTTCTTTAAATAGTCGGCAATAAAGTTCAACTGCAACAGGTGTATCATCATTACCAGGAACTGGGTACGTTATAAGGCAAGGATCACAGTTTGTATCCACAATGCCCACAGCAGGGATCAATAATTTGGTGGCTTCAATCACAGCCCTGTGCTGCTCAAAGGCATTGTTCAGTGTATTGATGAAGATGCACAAATCAGGCAATCGTGTCTCTCCCTGGAACTGCATGGCAGAGTTGGTGAAGGTGCCACCTTTCCAGTAGCGACAGTGGGAATACTCCCCGCACTCCATGGCTGTTCTTTCAATTACAGGCATCATCTGATTGTGACGACTTAAAAAAAGAATGATGCCCCCTCTATAGGCAATGTGTGCTGTAAAGTTCAAAGCCTCTTGCAGCAGTGGCAAGGTCTTGTCGAGGTCAATAATGTCAATGTTCAGACGACTGCCAAAAATGTACTGAGACATGAACTCGTTTCGCAGCCCTGCCTTATGTCCAAGATGAACACGGGCAGTAAAGAGGTCTTTTAAAGAGACGAGAGACCTGACACCGAAGTAATCATGGTGCTGCAGAGGTTCTTGCTCAGGATTGTACAGTGCAGGTTTGCCCACTTCTGCAGCTGCAAAAGAAAAAAACAAATTAAAAAAAAATGCTAAAATAATATTCACAAATATGATGTATGCAGTAGGCACATTGATGTGAATATGGCTTCACTGAAATCAACTGTATACTGTCAGGGATGCCCTGAAGCTTTAGTTTATATTTATTAGTTTGAAGTTACTGCTGCTGCTATTATTATGAGGTAAACATTATTTAACATAAAAAATAGCGATGATCAAGAAGAAGCCTGTAAAGTATTATTAATGTATCTTCACAGATACAGATGACCAAATAGTTATATGAAATATCTCTCCCTTGTTCTCCACTTACCCCCACCCCACCAACATATGTTCATGTTTATAATAAGCATATAAAAAATAAAAAAAGAGAAAATATGCATACCTTTTTGAAGATTTGAAGAGGATCCTGTTGAGAATTCACAGTTCAGTCTACTAAGTGAACTGTAAGCTAGAAGTTTTCCATGACTATATTTGTAAAGCACAGGTCCTGAAAAATGGATTAAAAACAGATACAGAAAAAAACAAAATGGGCATATACATGTTAGTCTTCTGCAGAAATACAAAGTTTGGACGATGGAGCCGCAATGATTCTTCCTTTGCTTTCTATTGCAGTAAAGATCATAGTGATATGTCCCAGATGGAATTTAACTGAAGTAGCTCCATCATTTTATTGCAAAAGACCACACACATTTCCTTTGTACTCTGAAGACAAACCCAATTTGCATCTGAGATGTTATGCTGTATTCCAAACTAGTAGGTTTTGGTTGTGGTTCCAAACCTTAATCAATGTTCTCCATTTAATAACATTCATGTGACTAGTTTGTTGAATATATAGTTCTTTTTATTGCTATTTGTTCATTATAAAACTGAGCACACACAAAAACTTATGCTGCAAGCCTGCTCAACCACTGCACAGAGAAAATTCAATCTGCTAAAAAATATGGGGGGTGGGGGAAGGTCTTCTCTTGAATTTATGAGATCACTCTGGAAGCGAGATGTTAAAGACCCCACTTTTCTTAGGGATAGTTTTCTTTGTGAGGGCAGTTCCTGTCTCTTCTCTTTCTCTGCATTACCTTTCCCCAACCTCTATGGAGTTAGGTACCTATTCCCAACAGCTAGGTTGATGAGGCAAGTTTGCTGTACCACCCAAGTACAAAATCAGCATGCCTTTGAGTTCAAACGCCAGTTCTCTGACCACTTGGGTATTTGCTTTCCGAATTACTGCTAAAAGCATCAAAAGTGTAAATCCAAATACTGCTAAAACACATCTTTTTCTAAGTAGCACTGATTTGATCTTTTCTTAAATTCAAACATCACATGAAATGGTAAACATATTCTTTGGTTATCTCAAACAGATACAACTTCAGAGGGTTTCATAACCCATGACATATTTTACAAAATAGAAAAAAGGGGGACAGGGTCTGGGCCATGGGTTGGATTAGGAATTGTGATTTTTACAAAGACACAATCGAAATAAATAAGATGGGTCAGTAAAAGAACATGAGAGAAAATATCTCCTGTTTCCATTATCATCCTATTCAGTAAATGGTAGAACTTTCTTACTGAGTAACAATCATGCATCGATCCTATTAAGCAGAGGGGAGTAAGGTTAGGGTAAGATTAACTGTACCATTAATGAACAGCCTTTGACAAGTCATGTGAAAGGGATATTTTATGGGTTTTTTTTTCTTTTGCATAATTTTATATTAGAGGTGGATGTGGAGCTGTGTCTTTAATGAACTGGATGATAGGAATATTTTAGTTTGTTTACATTGTTGAAAATGAGTGACTGGGGTAAGCAGATGACAGAATAGGAGTGAGATCACAGTATCTACATAGCTCTGCCTGCTTGTACTTTATTTTTTTTACTGGCTGTCATTTGTTGCTGTACCTAATATGTTCTCTGATCGACTTTTTTAAACCTTATTTCTTTATTCTATTTCGTCACTTAAGGTTTAAAATGTACACAAGGGAGGTGGGTGGGAAGGAATCAGTGTTTTACACTGAGCCGGAAACTAAATCTGTATCATGGCAAAGCAGCCAGCCCTTTAAACAGATGAAAGAACAATGCGCCTGAGACGAGAGCTGAGCCCAGGACAGCCAACCTTCACTGTATTGGTGACAGGAATTTAACCATTAAGTCACCGCCTCACCCTACAATGAACACAAATCATAAGTTTGTGACAGCGTTATAAAGATGTCATTATATTCGTTTATAAATTTATTTTTAACACTTTCATCTGTATTTATTAAGTGAACACTACAGGGTTAAAGTTAGGATTAAGGGGTTTTTTTTTCGGTTCCATGTTATGGCGTCTCAAAAGTATAAAGAGTCCTCAAGTAATTCTCTCAAATACCTTTCGTTTGACTAAATTGCAACTGGGATCATTTGACACTTCTCGAACAAAGCATGGTTGTTTGGGAAAGGACTGACGTAACTATTGCAAACTTGGACACCAACATGTGCGTGGTCGAGTCGACTGGTAGTCTATTCAATGAGTTGACTGGGTCGAGTTGGAAAAAGATTACATCGACAGCCCCTTCCCCGACCCTCTTCCTTCATCTTTACATGTATCATGCTGCTTTGTTAGAAAGCTTTTAACACTGCTATTCTTTTAAATTGCTCCATTAAACTACTTCAATAAGCATACAGTTTTATTATCTCCAAACGAAATATATCCTTCACTTCTGACTGCATGGAAAGGTAACAAAGAAAAACACATTTTTTAATATCAACAAACACTGTGAGCCATTATAAATTATATGTCAAAAATAATATAATCAAAAACTGAATCAATGACTTACGTTTTATCAATACGCCTGCCCTAGCGTAAGTCACTGGAAGGTTTCTCACCACAGATAGCGCCATGTTGGAGCGTGAGACTACTCTCGTTGACGTTCCAGAATACTCTCCCTTTACCGTTCTGCGTTGGTCTTGAAACTTGGACAAACTCAAAGGTTGTCAGAGAATGAATACATCCCAATTAGCCACTGTCAAAGCTTACATGGCAGATGGAGATATATTGTCTCTGATTAAAGGATCACCAGGGCTCGAAACTTTAAAGGACTGTAAAGATATTCTGCTTAAAGCCACTAACGCAGTGTTGGTAAGATAATGATCGATCATTATACGCAATGTTTACTTATCGACTGCACAAATTTCTCTTGTAACTATCTCACAGTTAATTAACAGAATTAGCAAAAACTCACCTGATATGCATCAGAAAATATTCTAACAAACTTCACCCTGTAACCACATTTACTTGTTAAACAATGCTCGTTTTCTATGTGTAAAGTTATCAGCTTTATAACATTTATCGTGGATTTGTTAAACCTTTTATCAACGATCAGTGGTCTGTTACTTTCATCCTAATGTTGCATCACCTATCGCCAAACAACACTCGTTTTAATTGTCTTTCTTCCAACTTTGTTTCATCGGTTTTTATTTTGTGTGTCATCAATTTATGACATGTTTTAAAGGATCTCTTCACCCCCAAATAATTATCAGGATGAGAATGCTGATGTGACTGGGACCTTCACATATGGCCCAGAGATCGGGGATGCTGAATTTCGAGATGAGCTGGCCATGTTTCTTACACAAGAGTATGGTGATGAGGTAAAAAGGTGAGAAAGAAAATATAGAAAGAAAAAAGAAATGAAGGCTGTTAACTTCACTTTTCTAACTACTTTTGTGGAAAGAAATGTGATCCGCTTTTGTTACATTTTCCACCACCAGCTGGTGCAACTTACCTTGTAGTGGTATGGTGGCTTCCGTGCATTATTGATCCACAGAGCTATGTTGGCGGGAGCCTTGTGCTCCTGGCAGGTCTAACCAAGTAGAACGGGTCTGTCAGGGGAGAGGCCAGACTAAAATGTTGCACCCTGACCCTCCATGCTGGGGGTTTTGCTTTGGGCTAACAACCCACTCATTTTAAAAAAAGAGATGTTACGGAAACCTCAACAGTACCACAACAAGGGCCTGATGGGGAAGATTCCTCTGTAGAAGAGTTTATGACGCATGCTGGTGAAAGCCTTTTTGATGACCAGGGCAAGGGACCAACAAGGAATAGATTAAACTAACTAAACTTTGTTTCATTTTTGCCTTTGTAGCTTCTCATTTTCCTGTGCACTTTAAATAATGGTAAAAATATCCTACTTAAAGCCACTGGCACAGTGTTGGTAATTGTTACACTTTGTTTACAGGTATTTGCAACTGCACAGTTTTGCAATTAACTCACAGACTTAAAGCTTGCAGTTGCTAATAGGAAAAGAGAGACCAAAAGCAGTACATAAAATTTCTTTAAAATTGGCAAAGATATAAATAGCAGAAGCAGGAAGGATTTTTTTTTTAGAGAGAGGTTGGAAAAGACCAGGACTGAGTTCATCATAAAAGTGAATGAAAGACACTTCAGCTACTATGCATCCTGTCATGTCCTGATACACCAGGAAGCTGGTATCATCATGTTTTGTTGCAGCTAGATTCCATCTTTTAAAGGTTAACCAGAGTGCACATTTTGTTTTATAAATATTCATTACTCAAATACTCCTTTCTGAATGAATAATTGTTTCATTCATAACTTACAAGCTTTTGGACATAGCCATTCTCATATAACATATATAAAAGTCTAGACATTTCCTGAAACATCACAAAAGTAGGCTCACTGTCATGACAACGCCTAATTAACATGCACTCAAAGCTTTTGTGTTGGATGTAGTCATTAGTGATAGAGTTAAAATTTAGGTCAGTCTATTTGTGCTTTACCCTTAAAATTAAAATACAATGTTGTTGCTAAGGACAGCATAACTGCCAGCAGTTTTATGCTTAACATTATGGATGAATAGGATTAGTTGTCAGTTGGATATATTTTGTGTGATACAGAACTCTTCAGGGAACATCAGTAGAAGGTAGATTGTGGTGCATGGAAGAGATAAGTGCAAGTTTCATCTTTTGTCTTTTCTAAAGCTCCCACTTAATGGTGACAGCAGGCGCTTCCCAAGCTCTGCACATGATCACCACGGTTATGTTCAGCAAAGACAGCATTGTCTTTGTGGAGGAACCCACCTACTTTGCTGCTAGCATGATGCTATCTGTTGACCTCCAGATGAAAGTAATACCTGGTATGACAAGTGGGGGAAAAAAATTCCATAAAATCCAAGGGAATGTCAGACTCCCATTTAAAATTGCAAGAAGATTTTTAGACCCTCAGATAGAACTCTTTTTTTTTATTTTTAGGGCTTTATCAACCATTTGCAGAAAAAGTACACAGGTGTTAATACTATCATGATATAATATCAAGAACTGCTTTAATACTGAGTGACACATTTTTGTGGATGTAAAACTGCCATGGATACTAATGACTTTTCCAGTAAAGTCTGTTGTTTCATTATGTGCAGTGCCTTGTGATGCAGATGGAATAAATGTGGAAGAACTTGACCACCTCTTGACCAAGTACCGACCAGCTCACCAGAGACCAACAGAGTCAAAAAGACCTTTCTGGGCTTTTGTCTACACTGTTCCTGTCTACAACAATCCAACTGGACGATGCTATTCTCCCAGTAGGTTAAGCCAAAGAGGATAACAAGAGCCACCACTGTTATATGAGAGGTTGAAATCAGATGGTGCACATGGCCACTCCTCCTTTAGGACAGAAAATGTTGCTAGCTGCTCGAGGCTATGGTCTGATGATCATGTACTTGCAACGAAAACACAATTAGGCAGGCTTGCTTTCATACTTTTCGTAAGCTTTAAAACATGTTTCAAAGGGGGAATTTCTATAATTAAGCAAAAGAAAAAAAGAAAGAAATACAGTGATACCTCGGTTCTCGAACATAATTCGTTCCGGGAGGACGGTCGAGAACCAAATTGTTCGAGAACCGAAGCAATGAAACCCATAGGAAATAATGGAAACTGGATTAATTCGTTCCAAGCCCCAGAAAATGCCTATTTACTGGCCTAATTTGTATATAATATGTAGAAAAACATGAGTCTCAACAAGAAATAAGAAATAAAAATGTATTTATTAAAACAAAAACAAAAATAAAATGTACTTTACAGTACAGTACAGTAAATTGTGTTTCATTTACTGTACCTGTACCAAACTTTATGGCAGGAGGGAATGAATGTGGAGGGAGGAGGGAAGGGGGATGGTTATTGTTTTGAAGGGGAGTCCGTCCTCTTCAATAAAAACAGAGGGTAACTGCTCTTCGGGTGTTTCTGTTCTCTGTATCTTTTGCTGAGGAGAATCAGAATCTTGCTCTGCAGTTGCTTGTCTGATTTCTTTACAGAAGAATTTGTCAATTGTTTGCTGTTTTTTTCTCCTCTGCACTCACACTGATGACGCAAGCAAGGCGCGCTGGGCAGAATGAACGCCATTCGGCTCAACTCGGCTCATCTCGGACGTTCGGATGTTCGAGTTCCAAATATTTGTTCGGATTCCAAGACAAAATTTTCTCAAATTTCCTGGTCGAATACCGATTTGGTCGAAAGTCAAGGCGTTCGAGAACCGAGGTATCACTGTATTTCAAATCTACGTACTGGTGTTGCAAGTAACTCTGATTGGACAGACGTTTTTCACACAAAGAGGTTATGGTTGTTACACATCTAAAACCTCTTTACAACAAGTACCTGTGCAAAAATATCAAATATGTACACGTATATTTCCAGGTGTTTAAGTTTTAACATTTTTCTATTTTTCCTTGCGGATGCTGCAGAAAAGTGTCTATTGTTCTCTTTCAGTGCAAAATGCAGCCGTATATTAAAAACAATTGAGCAACAAGACTGCCTGGTTTGCATTTGATGGAGGGACATATCAGCAGATTTCTGTTCAAAATGTCCCAGAAATTGAGGTCTCGCTTAGTCCATGTAGAGGAGCTGTTCAGATTTTTTAAATACAATTTCAGTTTCCTCCTCCAGCGTTACCAGCTGAGATGTTGGGACACCCAGACTATCATCAGTATGAGGTACCTGCTGAATCGACAACAAGGTCTCTCTTACAGTTCTTTCTTGATTTCCCATAATTTCTTTACATTCTGGACACACTTTCCTTTGTACCTTTTTAGTGGTGGGACCTGCACTGTAAGTTAAAGTGTTGTTCTCAGGAATCTATAGTTCCTCGGCAGAGTTTGTGAAAACAAACGCGGAGATTTCACATCTTTCGCTTTGCTCACATCTTGCATCAGAAATTACTGGAGTGCTCTGAGTACTGATGTTTCTCAGCTTGAAGAGAGAGTGATCTCCATCTTCGATTCAGTTCCTTCTTTCACTTTGCATGATGAGACAATCGACCATCTCCTGATGCAGGAAGAACCAAGATTATCCCCATGCCCTCCTTTTCCTCTTAAAGAGGTTTTCTACATAGTCATGGTTTAGTCTGCTGATGTGGAATAATTTAACCTTATTCGTTTTGCAAAGATCATCGCAGAGTTGAAGCACACTTTGTATAGCAATTTATTAATCATACATGATAAATTGCCTTTAAGTGTCGACGTCCATGACAAAGTTTCATACAAGAACTCTGTGTGACCCAACTTTTCCGAGATGGCATCATGCATAGTGTGGCTGCTAATCTTGCTAAGGCTGTTGAACGCATTAAACAGTTGATCAATGCATCCAACATAGAAAGCAGTGTCAGAGGCCTTATCTGATAGCACTCTCAAACTTACCATCAGTGATATGCCAGCTGCATCGCTGAGTGATAGAACCTGAGAGGCAAACTCTACCAAAAAAATCCCAAAACCTGATAACTTTAGGTATTTTCTGAGAGACGTGGAGCCATTCAGGTACAGTTCTTGCTATCCATCCTGAAAAAATCTATGTATTTTGGTGGATTCAGTACATCAAATGGTTGGAACCGCACACCAGATCAGCCAGCAATGTTCACAAGGTTCCTAACATAGTTAAGTTCAAAATGGGAAGAGGAGAGAGCATAGTTCGCAGGCAAATAGGATGCTGGCTGGCCCAACAGGCACTTCTGCACCCACTTCTTACATCTGTTGAAATGACAACACAAGACTAGTGAAACTGCTAAGCAGCAGCTGATGTGGCAAAACCAGAGATAAATGCACGACTTGTTAAATCTATTAAAGAAAGGAAATGCTATTAATTCACCTCTCTTGATTTTTTAGAAAAGAGAAGAAACAAAAAACTTTAGTTGAAGTGTTGTGACAACTAGGGCAGTGCACCATGTACCACCAGGTATCATCGTGCAAACACTGATACTTGAAACGGGGGCATGGCCGCAGTCACATACAGGTCAGCACGGCTTCACTTTCCCTCCTAACTGATTGCTCATATTATCCTCTTTGGTTAAGCTGGCATCTCTGTTAGTCTTAGATTATCTTCAAAGGTGGAATTCCGGGGGTAAAAAAAATGAGGTTATACCATTAGGAGTAGGAATATGTTATGTTACAATGTATTACAAAGTATGACCAGCCTGTGTTCACTTCTGTGTCCTTTTTCAAAGATAAGGCACAGCGCCAAATGCAGTTTCTCTGTGTATGCTAGTAAAAACAAGCTTATGGCAGTCATTCCAGTTTGTGCTGTGTGCATGCACAATATTAAATCTGCCTGATTGATCACATTATAGAGTTAATTACACATTTTGCTTTCTATTTATCTCAAAGAGATCATAGTACACTGAAAGAAAACCCTGTATTTGGAGCAGAAATTTATTAAACATTGAATAGATCAGCCATTGTACATACACAAACAAAAGCCTGTAGCCTCACATCAACTTTGAGAGTTGCTGGAGTTGGTTCTTAACATTGTAACTTTGTGATCTTAATAAATATCTGAGTCCAACAATGTTTGTAAAATTGCATGAGATTTCCCTAGAGTACTATGAAAATTATTACTAAAACAGCGTTAACTATAAAGTTCTGAAAAAGCCAGGATTAAGACTTAGAATAAGAGTAATGGTAAATAAAACCCGGCAACATATAGAAGGGTGTAATATAGTCGTTTATTTTATCTCTTGCTGGCTCAAAGTCTTGTTTAGAATGAAAAGAACATGGATTCTTGTGATCAGCCATGGAACCAGCATAACTCAAGGAAGCTCATTCTATCCTGCTATAAATGAAGCAAATGATTTCTTGAGATATCAAGCCTTTTTTGTCATTGCTGTCAAGATTCCTTTGTTTTATTTTTGAAGGTCGATGCCGGAGTCTGGTTGAGGTTGCTCGAAAGCATGAAATTCTCCTGGTAGCAGAAGACGTGTACAATCTCATCCATTTTGGGTGAGGCAGTGGTGGATATTTTTTACATGGAGATGACATGCATGGGTGCTTGCAGATAAGCTAGTACAAGAAGACAGTGATTTATGCTAAGCAGTCTTTTATTGGATC
Source organism: Pomacea canaliculata (assembly GCF_003073045.1). Taxonomy (NCBI): domain Eukaryota; kingdom Metazoa; phylum Mollusca; class Gastropoda; order Architaenioglossa; family Ampullariidae; genus Pomacea; species Pomacea canaliculata. The sequence goes on from NC_037600.1 coordinate 3,817,929, forward strand.
ATGTTCACATAAGGAATCATCACAACAGCAGGAATTGGTCATAGGCATAGTGTAGCATATTGCTATTGACAATTTCAATTTATAAACCTATAGTACAGTTCTGTGCATATTTGTATTCTGAAAGCTTTACATTCAGCGACTTCCAAACACAGGTTACAAAATTACACATAAAAGTTACAGGCATGCATTGAATTGATCAGACTTTGAGTCCACCCAAGAGAGCCACCATACATTAGCAAAAACTAGTTGATGCATGCCTTTAATGATAATCCAGTTGAAAAATTATTATAAAACTGCAGATGCACATTGGTACCAAAAAGTGTGTTGAGCAGTGATTGGTTAGGGTTAACAGTGTACTGAAACAATGTGAAAGGATTAGCCCTGTGACAACTATGGATATATAAGGGCAGAATTGAGGTGGGATAACAGACATGCTGGAGATCTGATCAGTGACAATACAGAACAAAAGAGAGACAACTGCCGGGCTTTATCGTCACTCATGACTTGACACTGAAATTTGCTGTAGAGCCATACACCATGGCATTTGGTTAAGCCCATTTATTAAAGGATAATACATCCACTGGCTTCTCTTCCTTAATTGTGGGGGAGAGTTGGTTTACTCACATCATACCCCAACCACTGGGCTACATCAATTTGTACTGCAAACAGGATCCTGCATAGCAGTGAAGCATTGAAGTTGGCGTCAGAGCAACAGCAGAGACCCTGAGAGTATATCAGCTGCTTCATCTACAGAAGTTTGTTGGAGGACCAAGCCAATCTGTGGAGGGCTTTAGAAGAGAAGTTAAGCTACCTTTCACCCAGAATCCAATGCCACAAAATGCGGCTTATGGATACTTCCTTAGAGATTTTGAGGGTCTTGCCAGATAACAAATACTGATGTTTCCCCATGATATGATTAACATGCGGCAGAAGATTCTCTGGTAAAAGAATATGGTAAACAGCAAGATGCCCTTTGTAATTGTAAGGAGGAAACCAAGAGGCTGAAGTATGACTTGGTGGTCTTGCTAATCAAAGGATTAGGAAATTGCCATGTCTGCTGGGAAACATCAATACACCTGGCAAACCATGAATCCCACTTGTGAGAACCTCTTGAAGATGGGATAACAGGGAGAAAGAAGAATAGGGTGATTACAAAAACAGGGGAGGAGTTAAAAGCAGCTGATGGCACGCATCAGACTGATGGAGATGGAGGCGGCCTCCAAGACTTGCACAACACAACAAACTGCCTGACCAGCAGTTTTTGTGTGTTACTGGTGTGAACAAGAGGGGTATCATGAGGCTGTCAACACGACATGGCGGCCAATGGTTGAGGCCTTCCAGTGACAGTTTTAGCAGATGTGGCATGACGGCAAAACGACAGTAACAACACTCCAAGGACCACAGCCATGCTGGTCAAAGAAATAGACCACTCCCATCACCTGTAAAAAGATAATAGGTAAAGGTTGTGTAATAGGACTGGAAAATGCCCAGCGGTGAAAACTGTAGTGAATGGCACTACTTGATACTGGCAGTGAAGTGACAACAATCACTGAACAATGGGTCCACAGGCATGTACAGGATTTGCACATCATCAGGATATCACCTTCCTATGACCTTGCAAGGGACCTGCAGAACAGAGGTGCCATTCTGATGAATGATGCTGGTGGATTTTGAGGTTTTTGTCCAGTGTTTGAATGATCAAGCACCCGTATTGACGCGGGCACAATAATGCACAGGAGGCACATGTTGCTTGTAATAGGGATGCATGTTCTTGGTCAGGGATTTGGTGACACCTCCAATTTGCCACCAATAGTGCAGGAGGCAGCACAAGAAGTTTGCCTTGATAAAACAGTATCAAAAAAGGGCCTGGCTAGAGTCACTGTCAATACGATGTACCAGCATTTTTGATGGCTGCTATCAGAGTGACCGGTATACTGTACCATTGCCCTCTGCTCACTGCCCTCTGTGCTTAGCTGTTACTGGGACCCTAGTACAGATTCCCATCTTATCAGGGGTACAGCACACAAGCCATTATATGCAGGTAGCAGACTTGATAAGCAGCAGTAGTACTTTGCCAGCATCTACCATTTTTGTAACTTTACAAGCTGTAGATAGTGTTGAATGCCAACAAGGTGTGACAGTGGATTCTATGTGAACGAGCTAGTTATTTGCAATCAGGCTGACAGCTTCAGCTAGCCTGTAGTCAGTGACAAACATGTTATCACATGCCTTGACTTTGATAGCACCACCAGTCAACATCAGCAACTACAGGCTCTGTTGAACAAGCATACTGCAGGTTTTGTGAAGGACTTTACGAACCTTGGCTACATGAACGCTATTTTCCAGTGCCTGCATACTGTTGGCGAGGTGCCAGTCACTCTGCTTTATCAACATATCCCACCACACCAGTTAAAGGAAGTGCAAGAGCACATCAAAGATTTGTTAGACCAAACTGTGATTGTTGAAAGCCATGATGCAAATACCGCATCCATCATTGTTGTTTGCAAGAAGATTGGTAATGTGTGCCTATGCATGGATTAGCTTAGTTTATTCCTTGTTGCTCCTTTGAGGAGCATAGAGCAGCATTTTTATTTCAAGCTAAAATCATCTAAATTTGTTTCATAGCAAACAGATTTGGTGACAAAGTTATAATTTTGTTCTTCTTACTTGGTTGCTAAGTTGCTATAAATACGATTTAGGTTGCGATTGGACCCAAATTGTATTTATAAATATTAAGAAGATGAAAGGAGCATATTTGTTTTATTTTATTTTATTATTTTTTTTATAGTGAGGATCCTTTTCCACCGCCCCGCCTTCTGTCGTATGATTGTCCTGCTGACCCTGACTATAAAGGTCATGTCTTGTCTATTGGAACCTTCTCCAAGATCTTGGCACCAAGCTTACGACTTGGCTGGGTAGAGGCACCAGAGTGTATCCTGCTTCATCTAAACAACAGGTTGAAGCTATTCATTTTTGTAATGAGCTTTTAACTATATCTGGAAGTATGCATGTTTTATTAACAAATTAAGGCAGCCTTGAATATGCCTTGTATTAGCTCAAAATAACATATGATATGAATGTTATTTTATTATAATGTATCTGATAATTTTGATATAATTTTTTTAATATTTCAATTCAAGATACAGGCTAATTTGACTAGGGTGTTTGCCATCTTTACCAACATTTATAGGGCATTTGCTTTGACAGTAATAGATCAAAATATGCAATATGTTTTATTTGTTTTTATGCTGTTCAGATTGAGAGGTAAGCAATTTTTTATTATTATTATTCAAATTTATTCACCCATATTTTAGGAAATAATATAGTACAGAGCTTTACTGAGTCATTAGAAAGAAATGCACCGCACAGACATTTGTAGAATAGCTCATTTTTTTCAGAGGCGTGACTGTGCAGTACTTTTATGATACTCGCAAGATTTAAACCAATATGGAGGTAAAAAGATTCTGGCTCAGAAGCAGTAGGTTGGGAAAGTCGCAACCGGTAGGTTGGGAGACTTGCACACATTTTTAATCTTTGGCAGTGCATAAAATGTATGCAGTACCATGTAGCTAAACTGTGGTAATGCATAAAGTGAACTTCGAGCCATGTAGCTAACCTGTGGTAGTGCATAAAATGGGTGCAGTATCATGTAGCTAAACTTTGGAGGTAAAGATTTTTTGAAAGAATGGCAAATGTGAATTATGGTCCATGGCTTAGAATACAAAATCATTGTCACAGTAACCTTGTTTGGAGTGGTGGCAGTCTCAACCACTATGCCTCCAAACTGGCAGCAGCAGCTATGCACCTTGGGCTACTGCCACCCCACGTACATTTTTTGCGCCAGGTGTACAAGGTAACAGTTATTCACTTTGCTTTTATTCAAAGATCACCTTTCCTCACCATTGAAGGTGAAAGATCTTTACATAAATACTTTATAATACATGAAGGTGCAGAAGCACATTCCATAAAAAAGCATCAAGTGCTATTTAAATATTTACAACCACACACTCGCTCTCACACAGACACACATGCACACATGGTGGAGGAAACAGAAAACCACCATCTATTTCTTTTTAAACACCTGCAGATCAAGAGTTATCTGACCTGCTGGCCACCTTTCACACTCATACCTCTTTGTTGACTGCTTTTTCCTTCGTAGAATCTATCATGAATTCTGACATTCTTTAGTTTTGAAATAAGAAATATAATTTTTGAACCAAAATTATATTACATGTCATACATTTCTATATTATATTTCTTACATGGGTCTTGAGACTCATTAGATGACACAGTGCTAATGCCTCTTTTTTTCCTCCTCACTCATCTTTATTATTGAGTTGTGGTGAATCGACTGATCAGATGATTGGCTAGTGATTTTATGAGATGTTTATCTCCTGGTATCTATTTAACTATTGTAGTGCAAATAGGAAACAAGTGGTTAAATGATTTGAGTGCCAGCATTTACACCACCCAGTTTTGCTACCTGTGTTTCATCGTGTATTTTCCCTAGTTGACCCAGCTGTTAAATTGATACCTCATTCCTTAATGTTTGAGGAAGGACAGGCAGTGAGGTAGAGAAGATGGGCACTGCCTGCTCAAAAAAAAAATCTGGTCCAAGCTTTTAGGAGGGATATGTTTGGCCTCTAGTACCTTTGCAATGAGAGGTGGGTGAGTGGGAGGGATTTTTTTTTCCTCTGATAGCCAATTGGGTATTTATAAGGTCATTTGTGGGCCGTGCAAAATTATCAACTGAAAAATTAGTCAGCTATGTATATTTGGTCAAACTGTCTTGTGTCACTACCTTGGTCCGGCCAAACCAAATAACTTTATGGGCCTTATATGGCTTGCAGGCCAAATGTTTCCCACCCCTGCATTACAGGGACCAAAAGATTACAGGGCTTTCTATACCTTATCATATTTCTCAAAAATCCATGCGTGAACTTTTCAGTCACGGTGTGATGCAGTGTGTCAGATTCTGAGAGATGGCTTACCTGATGTTGTCACCTTTACTCAACCGCAGGTGAGCATTATTTTTTATCAGTTTTTTTCAGATTATGCCTATATTAGATCTCAATGAATCCTAATCCTTACATTGTGCTTGATTCTAGCTAAAAGCTAATCACTGCACATATCACACCCACATGCAAACACACACACCTATAGTCAATCTGCTTTAAAAATGTGTTTAAGGAATGTTTTTGAAAGTTTCATGTGTCTATGTATGTCATAAATGCTTTAGAAGAGAAGTCATAGCTGTGGGTCTAAGCACCGCAAAAGAAGAAAAAGGACTAAACTTTGGAATTCTGTGTAGAAAGACATTCTGAGATACCACTTCTGATGGTTTATGCTGGTGAATAAGAATATGTAGTCAGGAAAACTATAACTGTACAGGCACTGAAAGTAAAGGGAGGCCAGTGAAATGTCCTGTGCAACACAGTGGAGGAAGCATAACAAAGCCAACAGATTAATGTGGGAAGCATGGTTCTCAGTTTAGTTTATTTAGCTGCATTTCAAATCAGTCTTCTTTTGACTAGTACCTGTTGTTAAGGGGCGCACCTGGATAGATGCAGCAGCTGACAAGGCCTACCACTTGCACCTGTTTTGGGCAATAGCAGGTTGACATTCTTAATCTTAAGCCAGTTATTCCTGGGACCACCATGGCATCAACCACCTTTCAAGATACCTTGATGGACCCTCTTTGACAAGTTGTCCTGCAAGGTCACATTGCCAAACCAGACCAGTTTACATTGCTTGACTGTTGCAAGTAAAGGTTCCTGGTGTCCTATTAGTGTTGCAACTGCACTTTGTACAATGTCATTAGTTTTATGCTCTCTGCATGAGATCCAGAGCAGCCTCCTCAGGCATTTGCTTCACCAGTTCACTTGGAAAGGAAGAGAGGTGCCAACAAGTGTGTAAGCTTAGAGAGACAGGACCATTGATATTCGCTGCAAAAAAGACATCCCAGATCAGTTGATTCCCAAATCAATGATGACCATGCTCCCTTCTGGCAGGCTCATGGGTGGGGATAGCGAAAAATGTGCTAATGGAACCAAAGTAGATATCAAGTTGCACTTCATATAAGATAATGAGAACTGCATTGACAGAATCAACTTACGACAGAATGAGAAACGCTGAGTTTATCAGCTACATCAAGAGATACTTTACAATACAAAGGTAGAAGCTTAATACTTTACGAAGCTGGTTGATATTTATATCAGTAGTCTGTTAGGCATCTAAGTGCACAACAATGTTATGTGTGAATCAGAAAGTACAATCAGATGATTCAAAGACCTGAGCAAAGACATGCTCACCTTTTGTGGTCTGTGCTTTATATCAATAGCATGACCTCAGATTTATTGTTAACTTTTTAACCAGCATCTATTCAACACATCATCCAGTACCGAAAGGCCTGCAACATTAGATGGGGTAGTAGAATCATACAATGGAGAGACATCTGCATAAAGATGACTCTATACCAAATGATAGAACCTAAAGCCTGCAGGTAAATTGTAAGCAGATCTGGTCCTAGTATAAACCACTGAGGAATGCCATACCTTAGGAGAGCAAAACGTTTCCAACAGCTACCAAATATATATGTTGGCTGAGGTACGATTCACACTGAGCTCTGTGCACTGAATCTGAAAAGTCAGGAGTTTTAAACTTGAGATTCATAAAATAGCTTAGATTTAAAAGACTGCATTATCAAGTGATCATCAAGTGAAATAAAGACATTTCTTTTGGATGTATGATTTTTAAGAGTTACAATTTGTTGTTTTCTCCCTAGGGAGGCTTCTTTGTGTGGGTTGTGTTTCCAGAGAGCGTGGACACATTTGAGATGTTGAAGTTCATGGTGGACAAGCACAAGATCAGTTTTTTCCCTGGTATATGGTAAGTAGTTTACTTTAGTGAACTTTGTAGCATCATCTTACTCATGTAGGAGTTCTACACTGTGTGGATATGAATCATACAGGATGTAAAATTGGTACCTCTGAGGCCTTGACAAATATGATAACTGAGAATGCCCATATGATTAGGTGATTGTTTTGCAAGTATTGTGGCTTTTGAGTGGGGTCATTGCATGAAATAAATTCTCACTTTTTGTTTAACATTTTAATGCAAACAGCATCATGCAGTGTACTCGTATTTTGACAGCTGCATGCCTTGCAAACATGCCTATTTATTTCTGTAGTATTGGATGCCCTGGAAACAGGTCAGATGAGTGTGCTGTGGTCTCCTTGGGAAACAAGAGTGAAGACACCAGCAAGTTTATCATCAGTTCTAAGAGTCACAGACCCATTGACACATTTTATTCACAGCCTTCTCAGTCCTTAGACCACTGAATAGATGAATGACTTTGAATCCTTTCCTGCCCCCACCCATAGAAAACATTGCTGTGTTCCACATCCGTTTTACTCACCATGGAGCCTGTTGAATTATTATGGGGACAATGCATGTATACAAAATGTGGTTTGCATTTATAGACAAAAGATCACTCTAAATTGATAATTTGATATTAAACCATCCATTGAAGGAAATGCCGAAAACTGCAAGCGCTGGCAGAAGAAGTTTATAAATTTCAGATGGTCTAACAACATGGTATTCCAGAACTTTTTTAAAAAAGAACTGTGATTAACCATAAACTTTATAAGCATTCAGTGTAGCGACACTGCATCATCTTGCAACTTAGTGGAAGAAGAGCTGTAAGTTTTTACTTTGTAACATATGTTCCTGAAATTTGAGTTGTATAGTTTAGAAATATTTTTTGTTTTTTCTGTGTGCAGTTTTTCAGCACTTGGGAGGTCTGGAAACTGTGCTCGCATCTGCTTTAGCTTTTATGAGAAAAACATTCTCCTGCCAGGCGTGAAAGCCTTTGTAGAAGGTGTAAAGGAATTTATGAAGTTAGCTTAAGTCTCAGGAACATGTAGACCACTTTGCATTATACAGGGGTCTCTGTAAACCTACTCAGATTTACATTCCAGGTGTTTTTTACAACATAGTCTATTAATTTAAACAGAGAATGGCCTCTTTTCTTACAGGCATAGCACTGGACTGTGAAATTATTAGCTTCACTCTGCTATGACCAGATTTAACGTGAACTGACAATAAGAATGGGATTGCAATCAAACTTTATTTTTAAAGTTTGTCACAGTGCTTAAGGAAGGTGATAAGGAGTACATAGGTGATGACATTTGAGTTGAGAGAAGTACATGTCATTTTTTTTAAACAGATTTTGATATGTATGCCATATTTTTGCAGAAGTGCAGAATACAATGAATGTCATGCTTCGTGAGAGCCCTGTGATGTTTTACTTATTGCTACTGTGACTACTAATGAGCGTTGTCATGATTTATGATATATTTGATATACTTTTTTAAGCATCATCATCATCATCATTCCTTGCTACTCCTCGAGGAGCATAGGGCCGCAACACCACCTCTCTACTCGGATAAAGATTTTGAGTGTTTGGGAATTTTCTTTGGCGCAATTTGAGGAAGAGACCTGTTTTCATATAGTAAACCAGAGACATGAATAATACATGTACAGTAGGTGATTATACTGTTGCCAATGTTTACTTGATCCGAATGTCAAATGCCTTATACCAGTGGTTCTCAACCTTTTCCTTGTGACACCCCCCCTGACGAACAAAGGTATGTCCGCGCACCCAGCAATGTAAGCTAATTTCAGTAATACCAGTATAAGAAACAAAAAAAATGACCACCTTCGCGCCACCCCTTGTAAGCACGTTTAAGACTCTGCCTTATACATTATGTTAATGTAGCCTTTCAAAACATCTTTCCTTGAAAAAGAAAATGCTTTTTTCACTTTTTATATGTACTCTTTAGCAGTGACTGGGTAATTAGTACTATGTATATGTTGGGTAGAACCCAACAAGATGTATAGTTGTGGAATGTCTTCCCAGAAATATGCATCAATCAGAGAATCTATAATTCAGAAATCCAGTTTAGTTAGTTTATTCCTTGTTGCTCCCTTGAGGAGCATAGGGCCATAATTCAGAAATCCAACTCGCATAAAATTTGCAAGGGTGGTCTGAACATTAGAAACATTGCTTTTAAACATATTTTTGTGGAGTGTGCATGTAAATAAACAAATGGACATCCTACATATCTATTGAACTTTTTTCTTGTTACCCCCAAAAAAGGGAGGTGAAAAAAACAGGTCTTCTAGCATGAAGGAAGGTTATAAATATTAATGGAAATTTTTTTTTAATGTTTGCATCTACACTATATATAATTGCCTTTGGGAAATCTCTTAGAAAACTAGTTGCACAGAGAAATGAAATTTCTGAAATGTTCAGATACATTAAAAAAGAAAATCACAAATCTGAATCAAAGTTCTTAAGTTTTTAATTCATCATAATTTTGGACTTTCAGCTGAACCATCACAATGTATAAATAGAACACCTGCAAGTGATTTGTTCATTTGTTCTCATCAGCCACACTCCAAAATAAAGAAAAAACTCTCGACTAATTTTTCAGGTTTTTTTTTTTTTTTAATTCACTGTAAGAGTAACAAAAATAACGCCCTCAACGTGACGGCGACTGATTTGACAGAATATTTGCCGAGACGCAGAGAGCTGCACAAGGTTCTCGAGCAGTCAGTTTCTGAACACTATGATGGAATCAAACTCACGCACCCTCTAATATTAATACCTTTGGATGTGCACAACAATGGTAAGTACAAGCTGAGGGCTAATGACAGCAAAAAAGGAAAAAGGACTAAAGCTGATCTTCAAACAGTGGAAAGATGGAAAAGGGAAGGTGGGGGGAGATGCAAGGAAATCCAGGTGGAATGAGACGAACACTTGCCATGACGGCTCTGTTGTCTGCACACTCGAGCACATTAACATTCCCCTCAGAAGTGTTGTGTGGTACACACTGTGACTGTACAATCGTCGCTACGTGAGGAGTTTGATTCAATATGCTGTTGATCACCATGGACCTCTGACGCCATGCACAACACCTACACAATCGAAAACTATGCAGCTTGCCTCGGTGCTGCTTTTATGTCTAACAAACATGCTTGTTGAATTTTTCATGCCATTTCATAGGAAAAAAAAAACAAAAACAGAATTCAGAACCCATTCCAAGTGCCTGAACCCAAAATATTCGCCTCCCTTTTTAGGCACCCAAAACTTTACCAGCCACTTTACCATTTTTTTTCACACAAAAGTCTATTTGCAAAATTTAAAGGCAATTGAAGAAGAATTAGTGTAAAGACCACTTAAAAATATACTTTTCCTGTACAATTTTCACAACTAGACACTAGTCACACCTACAGGAATAAGACCATGGTTTTCTTATACAGTGAATGGCAAGCTCAACAGGGATACACTAGACATGGACGAATCAGGACTTGTCTAAAAAATATTGATGATTTACAATATGGAAATACATTAGTCAACATTCACATGTAACAAAATTTCTTGCCAATCTTTTAAAAAAAAAGTATGGGATGAGAAGAAAAAAGAATTCACTGGCAAGTTCAAACTGTACACAAAGATTGTGACGGATGCTATGTACAAACAATGATGGAAGTGCAGATTCTTTGACTCCTGATGTGGGGGTGGGGATAGAGGGGCATCACAAATGTCCAATGATTTTATAATACAAAAAATTGGTTTTTGCAAACAGTTTAATAAATAGGTTGGCGTGATGACTGCCTGCAAACACGCCCTTGCATCCGGCCTATCTCTCCCTTCCCCTAGATCCAACTTTTGATACAAACTGGCACAGCCTTGAATAGTTCAGCCTGTTGTGGTGGTGCAATGCAAGGCAGCAATGCTCATTTATGTACAAATGAATGATGATCTACTATGTACAACTCCATGAAGGCTTGATTTGTACATTTCACTACACCACCACTATTTCATACATGGACCAGGAGAAGCAGAAACAATGCAAAATATGTAGTGAGCACAATATTGTTACTTGTAATGGCTGCAGTAAGCAGTGTGGTCTTGAAATAAAGCAGGCTGCAAGTGTATATGGGTGCAATACTGACACGTGGCTACTGCAGAAATGACCTGAGATATATAACAAAATGGTGTAGGAGATCAGAGTGGAAGTTCTATCAGACATGGTTTAGTGACCGGAGTTGGGAGAGGTAAAAGGCAAAATCAAAAGTCTTGGTACTTAACTAGTAATTATACACTTGATACAAGACCAACAATTTGTGGCAGAGATGTGGAGGAAAGGCCACACAACCCTTGTAATTTATGCTCTCTAAATCTCCTTGTTTTTAAAAGAAATATCTGATATCCATCCACCTCTTCATCCCTTGGAAAACATCACCACACAACTTAAGTGTCAGCACTTGATAAAAGTATCTTAAACTGCATTCTATTAGAATCAGGCAAAATGATTTTTGAGAGATGGTTTGGGAGAAGAAAATGTTGGGTATCTGTGCCTTTGTGCTACTAAAATGCCAAAATCATACTAAAGGTTCAAAGTAACAAGGTTTAGGGCATCATAGCTTCACGACAAGTAGCTGTAAGTGGTTCGTCATTTTAGGGTACAGCATGTGGACTCATCAATCACCAATCACCTGCTACTTAAAACAAACAACACAGTTATTATGGCGATTTGGGGGGGTCCCAGCCACAGGAACACTTTTAGTCTCAAACTAGCTACCTGCTCTATGCACTCCCAACCAAGTTTACTACCTCCTCCATAATTATAAAGACTGCACTGCATTCTTATAGTGTATAGGCAACTTGTGGAAAACACTACAGAAATCAATCCTAACATGGAGAGAGGGCAAAATATTTTGCATACAAAGATAAACTCCAAAATTTTGTAAACGAAGGTGTGACTTGCATGCAGTTTCTGACCTATAAAGTGTGTGAGGTGTCAGTGACAAAGACTGTGCAGTATTAAGGGTGTAGCTGCATTATCCATCACTCAGTAAAATGCTTCTGTCACTCCCAATTTGAAAATTCACCAAGGGACCAAACTTCTTAATGGCCCATCTCTCCCAGTTATGACAAACTGCAAAGTCTCTACAGCATTTTACAGTAAACAGCTTTCAAAAGAATCAGAGATTTAGATTTTGCCTAGGATAAACTTTCACTGCAGTGTATTTAAGTCTTAAGGCCAACATCTTAGGCAGAGAGAATGATAGTAATGCAAAACATGCAGATCTGCAATTTTTCCATATTTAGTCTACATACACATTTTGGGGGAGGGGAGATGGGTGTTTTATGCTGAGCCAGCAACTAAGGCTATCTCATGGCAAGGCAGCCAGCCCTGTAAACAGATGCCACTTGCAGAGAAAAAACAGCGTGCCCAAGACAAGAGCTCAACCCAGGGCAGCCAACCTTCACTGGATTGGTCACTGGCGCTGTTGTGCCACCGGCCTGCCTCCAGAGATGTGAGATAACAGGAGCACAGAGATAACACAAGCACTGCTGAGTCCTCTGCCCCTTTTGATCTTTTCGTTCCTTTCATGCCAGCTAGGTCTTTAAAAAAATATTGAGAATATTTCCCCTACAGCCTTAGTAGAATCTGGTAAATACAAATATAAACAGCCATGTCGAGAGAGCTGTTCAAGTGAATCTTATAACGCAATCTTTGTTGTGTAATTTTAAACTCAATACAGGAACACTGCCAATGTTTCACCAACAGACAAATTATGCATGTTTTTTATATGTGTGTGTGTGAATAAGATCGTCTTTAAATGAATTCATAAGTTACATGTGTATTGGATGGTGGTGGAGATAGGGGCAGAGAAGGAAAATATAACTTTCAGATAGTCTGATTCCAATACTCAAGGTTAATGTTCACTAATACACTACATATTATATAAAGTTCTCTATGAAGCCACACTTGAAATGGTTATTAATCTTTGCCTCAACTCTGCAAAAGTATTCTAGTCTACTTATTCACTCAAGAGTACTTGTACTTCTCCCCCTTTTCCTTTGCCTCTTCCAAGACTGCAATTCTGATTCTTCTTTTTGAAAATTATCTAAAAAGAGACCATTATAGCTGCAATGAGCAGCCAGCTTAGAACTATGGATGATGGAAGCAAGCAAGTTAACTGTATTGAAGAAAACAACGAGTAAATAGATCAAAGTTCTTATACACATTTTTTTCTCTATCACACTAGTGCACCCAAGCATGTATAACAGCTATATTTTTGCAACAGAACCGTAACCATTATTTATGCTATGATTGTGAGATGAATGACAGCTATGGAATTTTTTTAACTAAAATATTTTAAAATTGTGTGAATCAGCACAACATAATCTATTTTTATATTGTAGCCTTTCTCTGAACAATACATACAAGACCTTGTTTGCCATTAGATGCTGTCTGCTGTTTTCCGAGTCATCTTTTTATTTAGGGCATTGCCTCTGTTGGCTGGGAATTTTGTTTTTGTCTCGGCACAAAATGCAGTAGCACACTATACTGGTGAGCAAAGTGGTTTACATTCTTCGTCAGACTTCTCTAAACCACTAATTTGGTGGTCTGATAATAAACAAATCAATAAGACAAGATTCTGTAGACAAGCTTTTTTTCTGAAAAAAAATGCACTGAACTTCTGTAACACACATAAGAAAAAGTCAATACTGAGCATTTTAACTATATTCTGTTTCTGCTCACACAAGCATCTGCATATAAGCACACACTATCCACACATACCTGCCCAACCATGCCTGTACATACACTCTACCAAGTAACAAAATGTGATATAGTTGTTGTCCTGCAGAAACACTTATGCATACATACACCACACACTGACACAGCTTTAACATATGGGAAGTTAGCAACAGATCGTGTTGAGTTTTTCAGTAGGTGATCACATCTTTTAACCAACAGGTGTTGTCCATGTCCACCACTATACAGTCCTCAGATCGTCACAGCATAGATATCAGTATAATCCTCATTTCTGTTATAAAATACAGTCACAATTTGAGGCAAGACTCAATGACAACATTCCCACAACACATGATTTTCTCTTCCTCTTGTTTTTACAGATGATAGTGATGTATCAAGATAGGGATATGGCAATAGTCTCTAGTCTCATTCAAAGTTTGCAATCTGTCAATGCTGCAGCTCTGATAAATACACTAGCACATCTTTTGTTGTGTTCAGCAACACAGCCCAGGAAGCACACAAACTTGACACACTTTTTACAAATGCACTGCATACCTTTCAACACATGATCTTCCTTTCTCCCCAACTGCAGTCTTTTGTCACATGACAGGCTGAGCACTATTTGGGGAGGGTGCGAGGGTCAGAGAAGGAAAAACATCATGCCAGAGAATGGTCTGATGTTTGCAAACACAAACGTGCAACACCCTTGTTGGAACAGACCTTTGTGCTCACCATCAGGTGTACAGCCTAAGGTGGTGAAGGAATTGGTCCCAGTTTGACAGGCATGTAACACCTTTCTGGGTAAAGCACCATTCATGTCTAGCGTCTCTTACATTTATCAATCCTAGGGTCGTCCTGTAAAAGCTCATTTTTTTTTATGCCAGCTGTTAGACATCATTGCATGGAGGATGCTCTGGTATATTTCATAGTGAATCCAAATATCCAAAAACACATCCACACACTGTGCATAGTACTCCTTTTGAGACATGGTTGGATGCATTTTGACAACCTGAAAGAACAAAGCTATATTTCTGCAGTGACCATCACAACAGACAATGGCATTGCCATGTCATGGGGCCCGGCAGGTGACGATATTTCAGTCAACCAAACTGAATATAAGTCCTGAGCACATCCATTTCTTGCATCTTAAATGCACAGTATGGCTGCAGAATGGCTTGTGTATCGTTCCTTTGCATGACACCTCACTCTTAATATGCCATAATATACATGCTTTATGCAAAGTTTTCAGTGTTTCATGCTTTGAAAATATTAAAAAATAAAATAAAAAATAATATGCTGCCTGGTTCTTTTCTGGTGCACAGGTGCTATGTTGAGGCCTTCCCCAGTCAGCAGCACATTGTAGTCAGTCCAGTATCCAGAGCAACATTCCTCTCTTTGACTAGACAAATCACCAAAAGCCCTTCTATTTGTTTTTTAAGTGCTGTTTTCTTTCACCTCTCAAAATGGAGGGGGTAGTCCATTAACTTGTAGCTATTCAGAACTGCTTCTCCATCTTCACTCTTCTCAATCATCTGATCAATTGAAAATTTAAAAAAAAACCAAAAAAAAAAAACCACTTCAGCATAAAAAACAGTTACTTCTGCAACTGCATTCAGATGCAGGAATAGAAGGAAATCTCTGATGAGCCTATTCCCACCTGTGTGCTTCTCAATCTACTGTCCTCCTTAATCTCGAATACAATGGTCTTGTTGCAAAGCCTTAAAACACTTCAGTGCTGTAAAAAGCTTAGCATTCTCTGCCGACTCCAGCAGCACCAATTCATCTTACAGTAGGAAGCACAGAACCATAAAACACCTGCATGTGACCTTCGTCCCTGATTTTGTAGCCAGCCTTGACAGATACTAGGGGTGAAAGGGAGGTTGGCAGATGCCTTGTATCCAAGTCTTTGCATGTTGTCAGTCCCTTTCAATCCTTCTGTTGCTTCTTATCTCAAAGACCTTCTTCAAAATCAGCCATCAAGTCGCTTTGTGCATTCATGTCAATCTTGTTGGCCATCTGGAAACAAGGTATAAATAGAAAAATTGATTTCATTTTTTAACTGGCAAAGTTCATAATAATTCCTTTTCAAGGGTTTTTTTAATTATATAGAAATGTGTGTAAAACATGAGTGTTCCTGAACCTGAGAATGTAAACAACTGGCGATGTGAGTCAGAAAACATTTGATATACTGCATGAGCTATCAGAGTCTAAAACAAGCCTGTTCACAAGCTGCTAAAAAAAAAATTTTCGGCATCAGGAGGAATTTTGTGGACTTCAGCAATCATCTGACACCTTCCGTGAACAATCTGGTACCAGAGCCTTAGCTATAGTTGAATTTTCTTTTTAATACACTTGACTGTTGTTATACTTAATTGCTTGCATTATTATTATCCGTATATATCTTAGTCTGCTCATTATGTTTTTTAATGGCTGTGTGTTTTTGTAGCATATCATTGATAACCAGTGTTTTTAGTTTGCTGTTAGTGTTTTTATTATTGTTGGTTAGCCCAAAGATTGCAACCTGTTCCAGTGGTGATGCTGTACAATATTATAGTTCAATTAATATTTTCTGAAGACCCCATATGCTCTGCTCAAATGCACCCTGTTCTCCTGAACACTGCTTGTACTTTAAATGAAAGTATATACTTCCATAAGGGTCAGACAACTACAGAGGATTTACAATTGCTCAAATGCCAATTTAAATCGCCGAAAGCAAGAGAAAGAAAAATGTAAGAAAATAAAAAAGTTCAATAAATTTTACATAAAAATATTCAACACTTACAGCTTCTCTGCGTCGACGTTCCTGCTCTTTCAGTCGCTCAACTTCTTTAACCCTATTGGCTTGCTCCATTTGAAGGGCCTGCTGCCGTCGCATTTCTTCTTCACGCTGCTGCTGTTGCTGCAGACGCTGTTTCTGGTGTATCTGATCCAGAATATCATTTTCTTCACGTTCCCTGCAGAACATATTACCACTAATTCAAGCAAAGCAGATAGAACTGAACAAGAGTTTTGAAGCAATTGAAGTTAAGAAGTAAATTAGACATTTCCTCTATAAAATGCCTGAAATGAATGAAAAAATCTTTGTAGTTATTTAACACTCATCCTTCTATGTGTGATGTGCAAGCATAAGTCAGACTCGCCTGAATAGCTTACTGCAGCTGTAAGAACTATTGTTATGCAGGAAAATAGTTTTCAGTAGTTAAAAACAGGTGCCAGCCACAAGGAAGTTGTATCACACTTTAATCAAAAGAAAACAATTTGCTGCCATGATGAGAGGGCTGAAAGGTAATTATCATCTCCTTTTCAGATGATACAATGTGAAAGGGAGAATGACAGGATAGTGGCTGCTTCATTTGAAATATAATACACTTGTTATCAAACATCAGCTGCCAAAATGCCCAACTAGGCGGGGCATCAAAAGTGCAAAATGTATCACTATTTCTCTACAGTGACACTGCAGATATACAAGCGGACTCAAATGACATGACAGATCAAAAACTGACAGTAAATTACAGCATGAAGAGTGCGTGGCAAAATCCAACCCTGGTGATGCCTAGAACACTACACAGTCTTTTATAAATGTTAACAAGTGGCAAAGTTGATTTTTCTGACTCCCCATTTTGCTACTGCAGCGTCAAGAACTTCCTATAACTTGCCAAGTGTAAAATTTCAACATTTTAAAATTACTTGGCCTTTGTGCCCGTAAAGATTTTCCTAATGCAAGTTTACAAATGTCACTTTCATGATAGCTTTTTGCACTCAAAATACATTTTTGTAATGTCTTCAATGGCAAGAGTGTATTGCAATATTTGTTATTTAGTACAGGTTATGCTGAAAACCACTAACAGTTTTAAAGTGTGTGTGTGGTGGGGTGAGAGGGGTGTAAAAAAAAAGAGTTCTCTTCAGCTTCAGATCTTTTTTTTTTTTTTAAAAAATACTGAGTAAGAAAACTTACTTTTGTTTTTCTTGTTCACGACGCAGTCGTTCTTTCTCTGCCTGTTCTTTCTGAATCTTACGGTTCATTTCCTGCTGCTTCAAAGCTTTCTCCTGTAAACCACAACTGCTTTGCATGTATAATGCCTCACATCTCATTTCAAGATCATCTTTATTTTGGTATACTAAAATGTCTCTTGTCATCTGATTAAGATATAAACCAAAACCTTTCTTTTGATACAACAAGAAGTAATAAAATGTAATCTGCGGTCAATTGCTCACGCAAGTCAACAACTATAGATGCTCTAGCCCCCAACACACCCATATTCACATGCACACAGTCTCACCCGCTCCTCCTTCTCTTTTGCTTGTTTGCGGAACTGAGCAAAACTATTGGCTGCTGCTGGTTCTTTGCGGGCCATCTGTGATGAGCTTGATTGTGAGAGACTGGCTAGGCTGGTCCAGGAATCAGCGTTTTTTAACCGTACATCCTGCTGTGTAAAAAGATGCATTCAACACCTTAAGAAACCAATACACGTTGGTCAGGTTTGAAATCTGTTCAACTCCTAAACCCTTTATAGCCAGATACGCAAGACATCATGTTATTAGTCTTTTTACTTCCCCACCTGCTAATTACAAAATATTTTAAGTGCCACAAAAGCTACCTCCCTTCACACTCTTCTTTTTTCCTACCATCTCTGGTACTCAATTACTACCTGGGATAGATATCATACAACAAACCTTCTTTTGAAAAGCTGACAAGGGCACCTTTGTTTCAGCCTTTTTCAAGTCAAGTGCACCACCAGCCACTACTACTGGAGCAGCAGCATTATGAGCTGAAGTCACTCCGTAAGATACCCCAACACCAGCTGCTGCTGCTGACAGATGAAAAGTCATACCCTACCACTTGACACTTTTTTCCAAGCTTAAAACTGCTTCATACTGCTGCTACTAACAGTCACACCATTTTAAAGACCGTCTCTTTCCCCAACTCCCACCCCCACCAAAAAAAAAAAAAAAAGGCATTATTAAAAGACTAGACAGATTCACACTTTTTCTACTGATTGAGTGCAGCTCAGTACAAGATACTATTTATAAAATTCTGAAAATACTCCACCGGAGATACACATCTACAAGCATCACCATGCACAGAAAGAGGTGGAAATTGTGACAACATATTTGTACATGGGAGGATTTAGTCACATTGATATGCCTGAGGTGATATGGTTAGGGATCAAAACGACCAGTGACCCCTAATTGTCCTCTGCGATAAAGTCTTATCTAACAAGCAGTATCTTTCAAAACATATTTCATCTATTTTACATTATTTCAAAAGAAAGTCAAAACAATGCACAAGCATTTGGCCAGAAACAGTATATTTTAAAATGTACTTATTTTATTTTTGTTTTCAATACATGACTTCTGCAAATAGTTCACAACACAGCACAAACTAATGGTCAGAAGTCGCGTTTTTTTTGGGGGGGAGTGGGGGGATGGGGGTGGGTCTGTCATAATACAGATGATATGTATATAGTGAAATATGTTCAAGAAAATTTATTTCAGGTCACCAGGAGGAGGTTATATTCTACAGTCCCAGCTTTCCACTGGCTGAGGCCTGAGTACATCAACATATCCATGTGCAATCTTTCTGTGCAAGGTGATACTAGGAAGCACATATTTCAAGAAGAGAAGGGATGGTAGGATATTCACTCAATCTTGGTGAAAAAAATTATCAAATCAGTTAAACAAAAATCTGCATCTAACTAGTCCTTTAAAGGAAAAATGTACTCACACACACATGCCAGAGGGGGAACCCTCATCTCTATTATTCATGAAATAATGAGGTTCAAAAGAAAACTTATCAAAGAGCATCCCACTTAAGAGATCTATCAACAGCGATGCAAGAAAAACTGTTACTCACAGACAGTAGCACCAGGTGGTGCAGGAGGAGCCTGTTTCACTGGGCTAGGTGGAGGGCTAGCAGAGTCTTCCTCTCCTAGGAAGTAGCTCAGACTCGATCCTGTAGATAGGTCACGTGTTGTGTTGCTGGCACCATTGCCAATGCCTGCAATGGTTCCTGGTCCTCTTACTCCAGACAGTGGGGAAACATTTTCAGGCTCCAGTCCTCGGGACAGCTCAACATCCAGTTGTGAGATCGGAGAAGTGTTAAAAGAAGCAGAAGTGGTGAAGGCGGGAGGAGAAGATGCTGAGGGTATCTGCTGCTTACTTCCACTCAGAATAGCATTCACTGAAAAAAGAACACTTGATATTACCTTTCCTCTACAATTTTACCAGTCCACCAATGATATACGATTTAATAATAAAAAAATTCCCAAAATTTAAACCTCCGTCTTGCATTTGATGCATATAAGGTAAAAGCAAAGACAGCTATTACTCACAAGTGGGTTTATTAGGCATCTGAGGTTTGGGTGTTGCCATAGCTGATGGGCGAGCAGGCTGCTGCGGCAAGTTGTGCATGATAGGAACTGTATCTGTAGGTACTGAAGCTGTACAAATTTTTTATTTAAGTTACAATTTCTTCGCACTTGTTCAGTTTTTTTTATCTTTCAAAAGTAAATCTGTTCGTTTTCATATTGTGATCCTAAGTCCATCATATGTAAGCACTAATACTGTGACTGTGCATGGTGTTTGTTCAGCATGTGCCAGTGAAGATTTTAATGAAGAATTATTAACCTAACTGAAATGTTATCTTTGCAGCAAGAATACAACCCAGACCCCTTCCCTCCAAACAAAAACCTTAAAACTACTACTACCCACCGATATAAACCGATTCTGCAGCCCACTAAGTTTGCTTGCTTGTTAGCCAGTACTGGTTTAGGAGTTACAGTTGTCATTAACAGCCATCAATTTAAAAACTAAGGGTAACCAAATACACACGACTTACCTCTCCTGGGAGACACACTTTTATGTGGACGGGAACTAGAAGTTGCAGCTACCAATGGATCCATCAAAGGACGAGCAGACAATGGAGGGGAAATGTTATGACCACCTATACTCTGCACACCTAGGCCTGCTTCGGCGGCAGTTGGAAAGGAAGGTGGTAGCCCTGATGCCAGAGTGCCAGAGGGTAGCCGAGGTAAGCGTGCGTTTGCCTGGATAAGTGGCGAGACGATGCTAGCCTCTGCCTGACTGTTTATGCTAGGGAGGACACTCCCTTGACTTGCTACCGGTCCTGGGCTGGGACTAATGGCTGGCATGGGTATGCCTGGTGTGGGGTTTTGTTTCCCACCAGCAGTAGGTGGAGGCTGCAAATTGTGATCAGGATGCTCAGTACAGTGGAAGAAAGACATGCACCATGTGCAAGTACTCTCTTACACACACAAAGCATATTCTACAACTAATCACTCTAAGCAAATTGATACCTTCACCATTAAGGTCTTAAGAGACCTTTCATCTATACAAATAAGTATACATTACATCCAGATGATGCAGAAAAAGTGGTATAAGGCTATTTACATATTGCAATAAATCATTTTTTTTCAAGGGTTGTGAAGCAAAGGTTTGCAAGGACACTGTTGCCTCACATAACCTAAATTGTACCGGCTGTTGAACCTATGAACATGGTAGGCTCCCCTTTACCTCCTATTTATAAATGGCATCATGGTGAATACTGTTTTGGTCAAATTAACCATAAATTTTTTTTATATCCCTCTTCTTCCAGTAAACTGCTCGTAGCAGCAAGTGGTCTTTGCAACGTTAAAGAAGAAATGTGCTTAGATACTACACTGCAAGTGTAATCCTTGAAAATATCACAATATGCGAATTGTCATTAAGCTTGCAGTCATGTTATTGAATACTTAAACTATTATCCTCCAACATTCCCCACCCGCATTGTCGGTCATGGATGTCTGTTACATATGGGTATCACCATCATTTATGTTTCGTGATACTGTTTATACACATATGGGATTGCACAAGTGATATTAACCTATCAGACGTCTATTGTTAGCATATTGCTGCAAACATCTATTAGTTATGTGGTCAATGGAAAGCAAGTCATTTAGCTAAATGATTTTCTTGTCAAAAATTATGCTTTTGTCATGCAACTACCCCATATATCTTTTCCCCTGTATATGCAGGTATTGTTAAAGACTGCATTTTTTTTTTTTTTTTACATTTCAAAACTTACAATTTCTAGTTTATAAGTCTAAGTTTTTAAACTACCGAAAGGCTGTACTGCAGCACATCAAGTTTTTTTTCCAGTTGTTGCAAAGGGTATTTACACAAAATTTTAAACCACAAAACACCTGACAAATTGATCCTGTGGGCAAATTTTATGCACGAGAAGGGAGATAAAAATACAAGTTACTTATCTCCAGATATTTACTGCTTGCCATACAGTGCTTTTAATATCCTAGACAGCCACAACATTGGTTTGCTACTTTTCAATGTGTGATTTGGGCTATAGGTGCAGGTGTAAAAATGTTGTGCCTAAACACAGGAGCTCTGCCACTGCTGCAGACATTCAATCAGCACAGTTAAAGAAAGGTGTATGCAGACATGAGACTACTGCATACAAGTCATGCAAAATTTGTATAGATCTAGACTATTGAAATAATGCAGCAGGAAAACAATTGATCCTTCCACTTGTGCCTAGAATCCTTAAAATAACTCATTAGCATTACATCACAGCCAACGCAACTTTTAGCAAATATGTAGCTGCTCCATGGTCATGGTAATAACATTAATGAGTTAACTTCCATTTGTGGTCAGTACAAAACCACCCCCCAGAAATGACATCCAGGGGATCAAAACCAACAGAAAAAAGGATGAATGGTAACAACTGACATCCCAGGCAAGAATGCACACTTGCTGATATCTTTGTGACAGAACATACTTTCCCCAGTACTGAAAAGGTGCATGACACCTTGGAGAAGAAAAAGCTAAAGAGCAAGAAAATAGATGCTACTTATATTAAACAGCAAAAAAAAAAAACAAAACAAAAAAACTGTGCTCCAAGTGCAGTTTAAAACACTTCACTTTCTGAAAACTTAAAGAATACAAGACCACTATTTAAGTTCTTAAAAGCTGAAGAAATCAACCAACTAGTTACACATACCATCATCACAGACCAACAGCTTGACAGCTTTTGAAGATGAACATTACTGACCACGGCACTTACACAGCTTCAACTCACAACTTATTCAACTAAAGGATTTTTCCCAATCTATCCATAGATTTTAAAACTTCTAATGACATAAAGAGACAATATTCAAAATGCCTTAACCTGCCTGCCATACCTCGTCTCACCATGAGCAAAGTCTGTAGCATAGGTCTTCTGCATATCTTTTAGACATTTGCGGTGCATACTTATCTCTACAACTGACAAACAGATGAGCAAATGTGACAATCTGCTAGAAGTGTGGCATATCTTAAACTGAGTTCGAAAAATGACTGACAGCAGAGAAAAATTCACCAGCAATGCTGACAGCAACAAGATCATGAAATGGGAATGTCAACAAGTGGCAGCATTACTGACATATCCACTGCAAGTTATCAGTACAGACCAGACCTTTGTAGCAAAGTACGACAATGACTACACGTGGTCTGAACAACACAAATTAAACAAAGAGAGATGTATAGAGCCCTTGTGCTTTGTCTGGAAGAAAAGTGATATCAACTTCAAGGGCTCAAACTATGACCAATTGTAGTATCTTGGATTTTGTTGACTTGTATCATGTAGTAAAGTTGGTATTACTGCATATCAGGATAGTCTGGAACTGACCTGCATAGTGCATATATGACCATCTGTGGCGCAGTGCAATAGGATCAACAAATGGTTCACTAAAGGTGTAAATCTGTGCACTTACATCTAGCAAGTTGGTGTAGAGTTTACTGATCACTTTACACAGTGATTTGGACTGTGACTCAAAGTATGTTTTCACTAGAAGTAGGAATTTCAGATGTATATGCAACAATTTTTGTCTCTGTTGTCACTAAAAACAGCATAGTGCATATGTGTATGAAAATTCTTCAAAATGACAAAGAATTTTTTAAACTGACAAAACAGTTAAAAAGTCAGAGCTGCTTGAATAAGATGACCTGAATTCTACACGCTCAGCATCTGCAACTACCTACTGTACAAAGCGCAGAAGTGAAAGGGTTAATGCAAAGACTGGCCATCAAAACTAAATGTACGACTATAACTATTTGTTCAATACTGTAACTGGAAAAAAACAATTTTGGGTGAGGATGCCTTGGTGTCACGTATCCATTAAAAAAAGTCTTTACATTCCATTCAATTACTATAGTAAAAAAAAAAGAAGAAAATGCTGTGAAAAAATGTTCATGAGGCTCAAAGAAACTTCACAGTAATGCTGAGAACAAAGTTAGGTTTTCAGAGCACAGATACATAAATCCAATAACACTTCCTATCACCAAAACTTTCATTGCACTGTAATGTTTAGTAGAGCCAGGTAAAATTACAGATCAGTGGGATATAATCTGAGGTTGGTGATACCCATGTTTAAGGCAGTGGTGGGGGCACAAATTTAATTCCTAAGACTACCAAAATCTGACGTCAAGAAGTCAGCAGCATGGTGGCCAACAAATTTCACTTACCCATGACTTGGCTACACTTCCATGGCTGGAGGATTTTTGTTTCTTCTTATCATGCATGAGTTCTGAAAAATCAGAGTATGCCTTTTGAGAAGGCTCCAACAATGGTTTTGCAGTTGTTAGCTGTTTGAATGAAGCGTGTGTTTGTGTATTTGCGAGATTGACAGTCACCATTTTGTTTCTGCCCAAGTCGAATCACAGCATCCCCCAATCATTAAAGTAGTTCTACTAAAAATATAACAATGGAAAGGTGTGATGACGCAAACAATGCTGACTTTACTATTTTTGACAAGATTTATCATCTATTCTTGATCTGCACCAATTGGTACAAATTACACATGGCCTGCATTCTGCAACTGAAAAAAAGAAAACTTATAGGATCTGACTTTAGATGAAGAAAAATTAGGTTCACATCAAGCTTCTATTAGCAACCAGTATAACATCCCAAGACTACTGTTCTGAATACTGCACTATAATGTTCCAAGTACAGTAATTGCTGGAATACCCAGAATTCAGTTATAATGGGCTCCTTAGCTTTAAAATGTCTCGTTACCTGAATGTAGTTTGTTGTTGCAAACATTACGGTTCAATATTATGGTCACAGCAACCTAAAATTTCAGGATCTGAATTTGTAAAGCCACTCATTAAAGTGCTCAAGACGACACAAATAATGCAGTGTGTTCGAGTCTGCCTACCAAGTTCGTAGACTGCAATGTGTCCATCTGATGTACAAGTTCATGCAGCATACTGCAGCACCAATTTTTTTAGGACAGCAGGAAATGACGTAGTTATCAACACATTTCAAGTGATAATTGCATTATTTTTAATTCTGATGTTTGAGTGCAGAATGAATTTCTAAGTAGAGGCCAGCCATTCCATTAAACTACCAAGAAAGACACCAAACAAGACAGAAGTTACAATATCATTTTATTTTAAAAAATGCACTACACATAGGACACAATTCTAGGACAATATGAATGAGTTACGTACAGAATGTCAAAACTGATACATGTTTCCTTTGATGTATTTAAAAAAAAAAAAAAAAAAAAAAAAAAGGGGCAAAAAAGACAAGAAAATACTATGCTTCAGTTTTTAAAAAATTGTATACGAGTCGTAAAAATTTGTAACACTGCAGCATAACAAAGCATGTCTATGCTGAAACAATACATACTTTGATCAAAAGCTGTTTTCTTCACAAAAACAGGGGAAAAACTTTTTATAAAGCAATTTGTGACTTTTCAGTGGGATGGACAGGAAAATGGGCAAGCTACCAACCCCAGGACCAATGTGCCTTGCAGGATGTTAATGGACATTATTCACAAAGGAATGTTCTTTCTCATGTCACTGTTTCATACATTAAGATGAGCCTAGGAGTGCATTAAATGTGTGAAAGTGGAGGCCAGTCAGGAAAATGGACAAGAAAGAAAAATGCATCAGTGAATCAGCTGTGTGTGTGAAGCAAGCTGTCGGTGCTCTTTACGAAACCAAGAATCGAGTCACCGCTTTCCTCCACAATTAGTAGAACAGGCGGAAAAATTGACCTAGATTGTCAAACAGGAACTCCCTCTACATCATGGTCTTTTAAAACGAGATAAAAAAAAATGGATGACAGATGCCGCAGGCAAACAAATGCTTTCTCTCATACGTTTTCAGTTTAACCACTCTCACGTTGCTGCTTCCATAAATTTTCTTTCTTTTTTTTTTTTTTTGGGGGGGGGGGGATGAAATGCTAGCACCATAAAGTGACAAGAATGTGCACAATGCTGGGGAAGGGAGCAAATATATTATGCCCTTCAGTGGAAAAGAATGAAAATCCATCCCACAGAAAAGTGGACATTGCCTTTGGTGTGAACAAAAGTCATCAGTTCTACTTAAGATTTATGGTGGGACTAGAGACAAAACTGATCAGTAAGTGGCTGGCCGGCCTCTACTTGAACACACACTCTGCACTCTTGGCTGAAATAACTATCAAGAACATTTACTTACCATGCACCTTAAGAGAAACTTGCATTATAAAGACATCACACCACAATGCAGCTACTATATCCAA
Source organism: Pomacea canaliculata (assembly GCF_003073045.1). Classification (NCBI taxonomy): domain Eukaryota; kingdom Metazoa; phylum Mollusca; class Gastropoda; order Architaenioglossa; family Ampullariidae; genus Pomacea; species Pomacea canaliculata. Next base: position 3,844,107 of record NC_037600.1, read on the forward strand.
ATGTGCTTATGTGCATGTAGCTTGATGACAAGGTTCGAAAGAACAAATGATGTGGTGTGGGACTGGGGTGAGAGAAATATATTGTGTGTGTGTGTTGCGGAGGCAGGGGAGTTGGGGAGAGAGAGCAGTGGTTGGGTTGGCATAGAGACAGACATCTTTCTCACTTTATAATTTAGACAAAAGCGTAATTGATAAACTACACATGCCTGTGTGTATGCACACGCACACCCACACATACAGGATAAGGGGCAAATTGCAGATCTGACAAACGGGGGCCACAACAATGGCTTTGTAGATACGTTTCGTCAGAATGCATTTCACTGGTCACTGCCACACCTGTCAATACTGTTCTCACATCACCCATTTCTAACAACTGTTTGAGGGTGTGTCAGATCAGGGTTTGGGCCAGCCCTATCTGCTTTCTTGTGGCTTGCAGCCTTGTAAGCCCACACTATAGCTAAGTGTTCAGTAAAACAATTGCCCCTCTTTCAGACCAGGCAATGATCACCTTGTTTAATGTTCTTAAAATGGTGGTGGGAAGGGGGCAATCAAATCTGGCCCATTCATGCAAGCCAACAGTCATCATGAAGTCCTACAAACAGGCCAGTAGCTGGCCTGGACAGCCCTGCTGCTTGAAGCCATGGAGATGATTTTGTACCCTCTTAAACACTAGCACAACTGTCGGGAGTCATTTCTCTAACCTGATTCCGAGTCTGAGGATTCAGAGGAAGAAGAACTGCTACTCTCTGAACTGGAGTCAGAGCCTGAACTGCTACTGGAGCTGGCGCTCAACCGCCCACCAGCACCAACCTCTGAGCTGCCATCTTCTGTACACACAAAAACAACGAAACAATAAAGACACATTAAACGCATGGTGAACCATTACTGACAGCCTCAGAAATGTTTATACCCAACAAAATTTCCTGTTTACTTTTTCTCTTATGTCAATCTCCCAGAGTTTTAACATTAATCCCTTGTCTGTGAAAGAAAAATGTTTCAAGACTCTAGATATCATAACTTGTCTAAATATATTACACAAATAACACTGTACTATTTTATCACTTCCTCCAGTTCAAACCCATTGCACCTAAGGTAACAGCATGACAGAAGAAATATAGCCATTATAGTAAATACCAGGGATTATGGTAAAAGTTACTAGTTTGCTAAAGACCACCTTTACGTGTTTATAAACCAAAGAATAAACACTCAAATAATTTTCATGTGAACACAAATTAAATTTAAGAAAGCAAAATAGTGATATATCATAGTGTTGTAAAAGAGCTAAAAAAATTACCTTTTTTGTTAGTTTTCTTCGCTGTCTGACCTAACTGCTCTTGCACGCCCATTAGACGCCGCTCTATCTCTTGTTTCTTCTCTTGTTGAGCTACTTCCTTTGGCTTGTTTGATGGTCGTTTTACTAAAACCACAACCAAAGTACTCAACTAAGTGAAAGATTGTGAAAACAGCAATTTAAAGAGACCAGAACAAAGGAAACCTTGTTTCCACTTTGCACATGGTAATACATTAGCCTATCACTTCCTGTAAGAGCATAAATACTCTAGAACTGTTGTAAAGTAAAAAAAAAAATAATTGAAGAGCAACTAACACCACTACACAAGCAGCCACAAAAGTTTACAAGTGCTTAGTAAACCAAGTATTTTTTTTTAATTACAACAGCCACTTCTCACTTTTGTGCCATAATACACTTAAAAAAAACATCAAAACAACAGATCTGTTCATACTCACAGTATGGTTTTCGTGGCTTCTTTTTCAAGCAGGACATCACATATTTCTCAAGTTCTCTAAGAGTTGATGGCTTAAGTGTCTCAAAGTCTATCTCTATTTCATCTGGATTAGAATTACGTAGAGATGCCTCTCGAGTCTGTATTATATGCACAACTCTTCCAAGCTTGTCTCCTGCAAAGTATTCAAGGGTGATGTAAAAGACTCTTATTCTTTATCCTTGTAACTTCTTCAATAAATTTTAACAGGATATGCAAATCCTGAAAACTATTGGATAACACTACCATTACTTTTGAAAAGCCAAGCCAAACTATTTCATAAACAGACTTTTTGGAAGTCCCCTGATTTAATTCTTAACAATTCTTAAAACACTGCTGACCAGGTGCCCTTAAAGCATTTTATCTTACTAATCAATTGTCACATAAGCAAGGTATGTGACTACAAACTCAATGCCTTTTAACTTGTTTACATATCAGTAACTATAATTATGGTAAAAAACACATCAACCCCCCCCTACCCACGCCTACAATTATCATAAGATTTCCAAGCATTTTTGTAAAACTGAAATTATGTGATTCAATCAATCAGAAGGTAGGAGAAAAGAGCAGTCAACAAACTTGTCATAAAAGGAAGCTAACACACTAAATGCAAACGGAAATGGCTGAAGTCCACAAAAGCAAATGCCCTATGGTAACTAAGCTATAAAGATTCCAATCTTCTGCATGGGAACCAAACACTACAATCTCAACAGCCACCTGAAGAGGACTGACAAAGGCCTAGTCTCTATGCCAGACCTGGGCAAAGGCCGGCCCGCGGGCCGGATCCGACCCGCGGGCCGGATCCGACCCGCCTCCTGTCTCTGACCGGCCCGTCCGCTGGCCCACCCGCTAGTATAAATATATACAGTATTGGGTAAAACTGAGTTAACTATATTAGTCCGGCCCTCTAAAACCATCCCAATTTCTCATGCGGCCCCTTGGGAAAATTAATTGCCCACCCCTGCTCTATGCCATATAGATGATTTAGGACCAGCATCCCAATGAAGAAAAAACTTGTTTAAATTATAATTGTTTTAAATCATCTAGAGTTGCATAGTAGAATCTTCTTAAACTTCTATTATGAAAAGGGGAAAACTACTTTTGAGCCACTTATTAACTTGAGCATTAGAGTACAGGATAAAAACAATTTAATACCCTTTTTGCTTAAGCTCAGTTTTACTACGTTACTCTCCATAAAATTAGCCAAGACTTCTTTCAAGTATTTTTGATCTGCTCTTAAACATTCAGGTGTTTTAAGTTTACATCTACCTGATTTTAGAGAGCTGTTGATACTTAAACATGATAGATTAGGATATGGATCCCACCACCCCTCGAAAAAAAAAAAAAGTTGTAAAGTAAGAAACTGCCAGGTAACAGATGTTGCCATTTCCAAGCCCTATGGCATCAAGTAACGAAAAAGTGAACGGAAATCCTGGCATAAGACAACTGCAACAATGGAGACCCACAAGTGTGCACGCACACAGCTATGATGGAAATATTTTAGTCCCTTCCTAAATGCAGGATTTACTCATAAGGGAAGGCGGGTAATGGGTTTTAAATTACACAAGCTACATGATGGCTAAGGAAAATGTAAGGATTCCTGATTGTAGATTGTTATAAAACAAGAAGCACTACAGGGAGATGATGATCCAAAAAAGTAGAATGCGGCACAAATACTTTTAGCAAGATGATCAAACTGACTAGTGAGAATTCCTTAAAAAACCAAGAATATCATGTAACCCAACTACGTGTGGCCTAGGAACAGATATTATACAATAAATATCTCAATGCTAAACATATATTCATGAATGTATAAACACGGTCTTCATCATATCTTGAAGTGTACGTTTTGTTTTTAGGATAAACACCAAAGCACATAGATCAGGGAAACAGGTGTTTGGGTTAAGAGCTACCTTTAGAGTCTGTAGATTGAAGACAAACTCACCCATCCCCTCAACCCATCCTACCATGGTAAATGCCTAGACAACAAATATTTATCTTATTGGCACATTTATTCCAATGCTGCATATAATCCACCGAAAATTGCCACTGCAATCCATTTTCTTATAGATGATGCGAAGTATACTTCCAACTACCGAAAGACTGCCCTGCCAGGCAAGCAACATTCTCAGCCTTCCATCCAACACTTAACATGCTGTTTTGCTGGCTTTTGAATACGTCGTGTGCACACTTTGCTCCATAAAGAGCCACTACACTATAACCACCTCACACAGGCAAAACTTCCACCTTGAAGAAGACGACAGCAAGCAGCACTAACACGTGCCAGCTTACCTGGCAGCTTATTGATGTCCAGGCTGAGCTGTCTCTTTTCATCATAAGTCATTGGTTTAACATTGTCTTCATCGTCACTATCATATGGGGGAAGCACTGGGGGCTGAAGGGAAGCAGTTGAGGATTTGCGCTTTGATGTACGATTTGCTCCCTTGGATCGTTTAGAAGAGGGAGAACGCTGCTTCTTTTTCTTTGGTTTTGGAGTGTCTGTTACCACTGCTGATGGTGGGGCACTGACAACAGCACTAGTTGGGACAGAAGGTGCTGCTGGCAGTGGTTGAACAACTTCAACAGGTTCTTTTTTCACTTCAGGTTCTCTTTTTTCTTTCTTCTTCTTCTTTCTTTTGGATGTTTTTTCCCTTTTTTCTTTTATCTTTTGTAGGTGTTCCTTTGTTAGGGCAGCCAGCTGCTCTTGAACACGTGCCAGCTGGAAATACAAACATTCAAATACCTTTAAGTATGTAAATATGATGAAACTGGCATAGCTTTCTAGTTGCAAGTACATATATCTCCAGAAAAGAAAAAAAAAAACCACCCTGAAATATGCACATAACATCTGCTTGCACCTAGTCACATCTGTATTGGACCAAAAATGGTAAAGAACGGTTGCAATTGTGAATATACTTAATCAGCTGTGTCAGGCAAAAATGCCAAGTTCAGTATGCATTTTACTGCTTATGATTCAAGAAAATTTCAACTACCTGGTCTTGCAAGTCTTTTATTTTTCTCTCCCTTTCCTCCTCACTGGTGTTGCCATCATCATCACTCTCAGACTCGTCATCTGATGTGAGCAGTGAGTGGTCACCATCGTCCCCTTTGCCAATGCCAGATACACTCGCAGGTGGTGTTGGTTCTGCAGGAGCTGGCTCATCAGGCATCTTAGCAAATTTAAGCTCAAACACATCCTGCAAAACACATGTACAAAACTAATTGTTGCACTAAATGGTCCTTATTTCTCCCCCTAGTCAATTAACTACTTTTAACATGACTGCCATCTGGGAAAAGAGTAATCAGACTTTACAACAATCATTCACACCCTGGTAGGCACAGCGGCAGAATCCAAGCAAACAGAACGCTTGCAAGGACATGCACACCATATCCACCAGTGATGTTCAAATGACACGCATGATGTCATCATATTACGGCACTCAGTGGCAACCTGAATTATTTTCTGTTAGCTACAAAAATGTGCCAGAAAGCATCAAGTAATGATAATTTACACAGCACTCTTTTCCCTTCTTGTCCTCCACCTTCACTTTGCACACTTTATTTTAGCCAAGGATGCAAAACTTATGGACAAGACTCTCACAGGAGGTCTTTATTCAATCCCTGCAGACTGATAAATGAAATAGTGGACACTAAATGTAAGAAATTTTATCTGAACAGGCAATTTTACACTGGCTGGTGCTTGGTTTTTAATCAAGCTTTTGAAGCAGGATTATCTTCCCTTCCATGATTAACACTTGACTGCAAACTGGGAATGGCGTAATCAGACTTCACAACAATCATTCACACCATGGCAGGTTTCAGTGCCCGAGTCCAGGCTAGCAGAACGCTTGCAAGGACTTGCACACCAAATCCACCAAAAGATGCTCAAATGACACGCATGATGTCATCATATTACTGAACCCACTGAGCAGCAACCTGAATCATTTTCAGCTGTATTAGCTGTAAAAAATGCTATGCCAGAAAGTACTGAGCATTAACATTTTACACAGTGCTGTTTTTCTTCAATGTTCTACACCCCACTTGGTTCTGCAGGGTTTATGAAACTGAGGGTAGGGGTGGGCTTCCTATTTAATTTACACAGAACTGACTTTAGTCAAGGATGCAAAAAGTATACACAAGACCTCTTATAGGAGGTATTTACTCAATTCCTGCAGACTGATCGAAGTCGACATTTTGTGATATATGACAGTGGTTGCTGAATGTATGCAATTTTGCCTGAACATGTTAGTTTACATTGATTTTTATCAAAAGTTTTTAAAACAGGACTATACTCCCTTCCTCAATTATTTAACACATAAATGCCAACTGGGAACAGAGTAATCAGACTTCACAGCAATCATTCACACCATGGCAGGTGTGGTGCCCAAGTCCAGGCTAGCAGAACGCTTGCAAGGACTTGCACACCAAATCCACCAAAAGATGCTCAAATGACACGCATGATGTCATCATATTACATAACCTTAATTAATGGCAAGTCTAAATCTTTAAAAACTACATAAAATATATTCTTGCACAGGAAAGAGTCAAAGCTGCAACATTTAATGAAGCATTAATACTATAGGTATTTTTTTAAATTTCCACGCCTTGTTCCTACTTTTTTTTTTGTATTTTCAAATATTTAAGAAAGCAGAATATCTTCATAGAGTCAAACCATAAATTTGTAAAGAAATGAGAATAAATCAATACTCAAGAGTAAACAAAACACTTGCCTGCAGCTTTCTGGCCATAATGACTACATCTGTGTCTGGTGCATTGTACCTATAGCAGTTTGTGAAGATTAGACGCATGTCCTCTTCAAAGTCACGGACAGTTTTGTATTCTCTGTTATCCATCTTTGCCTGCCCAAAGAGAATAAAACCCCTGATTAATGAGTAGCACTAATTTACACATAAGCTACCATAAAACTAAGCTAACTGTGACATGTGATCATTCATTCTATGTTGCTCACTTACAAATATGAGTATATGTCAAACTTTAGATTAGCAATTAAAAAAACCCAGCACCACAGAAACAGTAATGTGAACTCCACCTTTACTGTGCTCAAATCCATAGGCTTTTTGATGATTTCATGATAGTCATGGAGACCAAGATTTGTGGCATCTACTGGCTTGTAGAAAGGCCATGCTATTGCCTGGAAAAGGTGATGGGAATACATAAGGGCCGAGTCAAAAGCCACAGTCTGACCTAAGGGGGAGGGGAGAGTTTCCTGCCTACAGTTTTGGGAAGTTGGGTGGGTGTCTGTTTAAAAACAAATAATAAAACCCACTGAAAATGTGTCAGGTATGATCGAGAAGACTCTAAATACAGTCAACAAGATTAATTTTTAATATTTTTTCCTTGTAACCTCTACATATTATAAGCAAAACCAATGATAAGTTTACAAGTTTTTCCCTTGCTTAAGGAAAATTATTAAACATGAAGTAACAAAGATATTGCTTGACATTCTACAAAACTGACTGTGAACCCACAATTTAAAAATATTAAAATAAAAACCTCACCGCATGTTTTTTTGTCATTAATTCCTTAACAATCTGAGCACAGTACTTCAACTGTTCAGACAATTTCCCTTTCTTGTTTTTGGAGGTACTCTGGTTCTGTTGAAGGAAACAATTAAAAACAATTACTTGTGCTACAAAGAATATGAGAATTTAAAAAGTGTACCTCATGCAAGCAATGTAGCACAAAATTATGTCTGTAGTTCTTGTAAACAGAAAGGGCCATGTGTAAAATTGCAAATTTTTATACTAGCATTGCAAATCTATTTAACATGGAGTTTGATGGAAAGGAACAAAATTTGTAGACCCAAAATTACACGAAGCCTTAAAATGAACTACCACTTTCTGAAATGAAAAAATTCAAAGTGTGATCTAGATTCTACAGTACTACAGAGAATGTGTACAGGCATCCAAATAAACTTCCTTTGCAATATCAGTACAGTTAAAAAACCCAAGATTTTACTACTCTTGTCGAAAGTTACACATGACAAAAAGGATCCCTTAAAAAACCATGCTATTATCTTCTACACAAGTTATGTGTTAATGTAGTACTCATACAAATAATGCAAGGACAGAGTGAAAAAAAGAAAATATGCCAAAATGGCGTGCTTAAGAGGTGTTAGTGATAGTCTGCTTAGATACATCTATGCACTCCATACACCAGAGCAAGTTAAACAAAATAAAGAGTACAGGAAACTGTATAATATAGACCATGAGGTCAATTCACCTCCGAATGTGGCAAAAGATGGCTATTTACCATCGTGCTGACTGCTCCCTGTTCATCAAGCAGGTCGCGTTTAGGTTTTTTAATTTGACGGACACTCTCCCTGCGAGTAGGTGGCCCATGAGAGCTGTGAGAGTTAAGTTTCTCAGGCTCATAAACCGATTCACCGTAGTCTGAAGGTACCAATTCATTTGAGTAGCCACTGGGTGTGGTTGTATCTGCTTTTCTCTTGACCCCTTTTCTTAACTGCAATTTAAGTGATTTCTTTTTTAAAAACCAAAATCGTAAGTTTTTGCATGCTGTGGTCATATTAGAAATATATTTTTTTTTAAATAAATAAACCTTACATTCCTTAACTTTGCAGTTTGTCTGAAAAAAGTGGAACTTTATTGACTTGTTTTACTGCTTATATTTTTGTCAATTTTGCTATGTGCCACCAAGTACCTATGTTAAATAAGAAATACCTTTGTAGGTTGTGGTGGTGGTACCACCCCCTGATGTTCAGCCATGGCTGGTTGTACAGACTCGAGCTCAACTGCAGGATTCATTGTCAGCTGGTTTGAAGGCCCTGCTGATAAAGCTGCAGTCAAACTGCCAGTCCTAAGAGGACCAGGGGTCAAGGATGATGGAGGTGAATATGTTGTCTGCAACAACATATTTCAATATTCCAGAAAAATACACTACATACGTATGCAGGGTCATTAAATAAATAAAAAAAAGTGTGTGTGTGTGGGGGGGAACCCATGACCACCTCCCTTCCTTTACTTAGCACCAACAAAAACACCAACACTGCTAATATTCCTCCCCCCCCCCAAAAAAAAACCCCCTCATAACTGTGTTTAAAGACCAGCCTTTTAAGCCCACCAACCACATATTGTGAACAAATGATTCACATCTTACCTGTGTCTGTGATGTGTTAGAGTGAGCTAATTTTGAGCCAGCAGCTGAGGGAGTATGGACTGTGAGAGCAGGTGGTGATGATGAATCTCCAGCACTCTCTATGTTGTTGCTCATAGTGTCCAAAGAAGAAGGAGCACCAAGCATTCCAGGTGAAGTGCCTGGTGTATTGAGGGAGGCTGCCCGCCGCAGCTTATTAGCTACTGCCCTTGCTGCTGCACCTTTGGCACCTTTCTTCCCACCACCTTTTTTGCTACTACCTTTGGTAATTTCGACTTCCTGTTGCCAATGTACCAAAAATAACATGTTTAATCCACACCAGCTGTCTACCATATATGCAAATTGTATTTCATTTATGATAAGAAGACAAGCACCAACTTAAAATAAAAAAAAATATTTGATGCACAAAACTCTGGTTTATGGTACAGTCTTAAATTTTTGGATAATTGAACAAATGCAGGTACTTCATTTCCTGATGACCAATAGCACCTACACTAACCTCAGGTGGCATTTTGGCAACCTTCAAAAGAAACAGCTTCTCCAGCTCTTGTGCCATAATTGTGATATCATCTCCAGGTTGGTTGTAGACGTAGCAGTTGGTGAACATGGTGTTGAAGTCTTGCACACAATCTTTGGCAGAGAAATATTGACTTGTTTCCAGTCTCTTTTTGATGGTACCTAAGTCCATTGGATGTTTGATGATTTTATGATAGTCCTGAAAACAAGTACAAAAATTATTGAAATGCTTTTTAACTAGTTTTAAATTAAACTACTTTCTTTTGTTGTAAAATCAGTAGACCTTGAACTGTCTGTACAGCCTCCCATCTATCACAATGATCTTGCAATGACCACACAATTATAAACATATCATTTTATACTTTATGGCGACAGTTCCATAACTTGACAAGAATCCAAAATATGCTATCATCTACATGTAAAAAACAAAAATAGGTTAATGCAGCCTTTAGCATCTAACCTTGAGATTCAGTTTTTCTGCATCTACAGGTTTGTGGAAAGGCCATGCATAATGGTGTTTCCACAAAGGGACAAGAACCTTCTTGAGAAGGTACTGCAGCTGGTTAGTGAGCCGCCCTCGCCGCAGCGACTGCACAGAGGTACCAGGTCCCTGGGAAACCAGTCTGCCCGGCTCATCATCTTCACTCTGATGATTGTCAAAGTCGTACACCTGTACATATCATTAAATAATCTTATACACTTTAAATATACGGTACTGAATATCAAATCTTATTTTTTTTCAGACCCATTGCTGCTCTGCTCATTACAGAAACGTGCTGTGGCCTCGCGGAGCCACCCCAGGCAAGATCTTCCAAGGATCTGGGAGAATTTTTTTTTTTTTTGGGGGGGGGGGGGGGGGGGAGCAGCCTTCAATACAAATTTTTGTAGGTGATTTGAATGCAGGAAATACTTAAAAGTGGTGCCATTATACATGTGTGATTTGGTTAAAGGGTAATGTTGAAAACCTTCAAGTAAAACAAGAAACACTTTAAAGCAATATAAAATAGCAAGCATGAAGCTACTGAAAATTTGTTCATTTCAGCCAAATGATGTTTCTCAAGTAAATCAAATGAAAAAAAAATTGTCACTTGGGAACTACAGGACAAAGCGGAATAACTGGAATGATGGTGATAATGACTTTGGTTTATTCACTATAATCATCAACCAGGTTTGTACTATTTTACTGTTAATTTCATTTTTAGGTCTAGGAAAAATTCTGCATTTCTGTAAAGCTAAATTACAAACACGTATCTAACTACATGGAAGGGGGGGGGGGAAATGTTCTCAAGCAACATGAAAATTTCAACACAGAACAAGTCTACTTGGCTTTGAAAAAAAAAATGGAAACATGCCTGCGCACCAACACAAAAAAACATTTATATATACTACCACTTTATCAGTTACAGTAATCCCTCACCACTTCGCGCCTCACCTTTCGTGGATTTTTATAAGTAATGGGAAAAATGATTCACGGATCTACGCTTTTTTACGGACATTATTCTAACATTAATTCTAAAATAAAGAAATTTTATGAATAATAAAATGCATATGAACTACAGTAAACAGTGTATGTATTTACTCTGAAATGAGAACCAGCACCTTTTGCCTGAGACACTACGCGCCTGCTCACAATTATAAACAACAGTGTGGGAATGGTTATTAAGGAAATGGGAAAGGTTTGTGTAGGGTAAAAGTATGGGGGTGGAAGTTTATAAAGCCTTAATATAGTGCATAAATACACAGTTTCTATTTCACAGACTTTTCGGTTATCGTGGGTAATTCTGGAACGTATCTCTACCTCATGAACTTGATCACTTTTCTGATTACTACTAACAGAATGCTCTATAATCTGCAAAGAATACAGGCCTCTCAGTGGTTTTATACTTACAGAGTTGTCAGTCATTTTAGATGGGCTTGTCAGATTACCATTGGACCTGAAAGAGGGAAAAAAGTTTCAATACAGGATTTGATCACCTTTTCATACATGTAAAAAGTAAAACTCTTGAGCTAATGACGCACAAGTATTTTTAACATCTGATAAAGCTTATTTGCATTGAATCCCAATTCATTTTGAGGTTTATTTTTAGGTTGGAAATGTCCATATCAACACTTTTAATATACGACCATATCTATAATCCTTTCATTTATAATTTTGTTTCTTTGGGTAAGCACAGATATTCATGCTCCTACAGGGCTATTATGTTCTAACTTCTGCCCTGAAGACTTTGCGCATGATTCAATAACGAATTCCTCTGATGAAGATATTTTAATTCTCATTTATGAAGCTTAAGCAGCCCTCATGCTTTTATGTTTAGTGCCAAATAGCAAAGTTATAGAATAAGAGATATCAACATATAATATAGTCCCAGTTTATCTTGCATTTCAAATATTGGAAAAGGATTAGTAGTAACATAAAAGAGGATGTATGATTCACAACTAGGCAACTATGCTGGAAATTCCCTGCTACAAAGCGTGATGATAAGGGGATGATGAGCCTAGACTGAAGTTATCTTGCATATCAGATTAAACACTTCTGTGGGCTCTACAAATTGACAGCTGACAAATGTTTATTAATTATATTTTAAGTCAGGATTTTCAGCAGTAGGAATGCTACATCTATAGGAAAATTAGAAACTTAGTTTAAACATTAGTCTTCAAGAAAATAAATACTTTATAAACGATTGTCAAGAGGAAATAAGAATAGCGAAATGCATGGGCATAATTTTCTTCAGATATCCCTAACTTTTTACAAAAAAAAGGGTACCATTCCTGTTAGGTTGACGGGCACGTTTTCCAGTCACTTTTTGGAAAGCTTTAAACCCATGACCCTCAAAATTTTAATCACTCACAAGTTGAGCTCCTCCCGAAGCAAGCTACATACCTTCTAACCCTGACAGCACTAAAATTTACTGTGTTTCATGATCATTATGCTACATACAATAATCTATACAGCAACTGCACTAACTCATTTCCAAGACACTAGACCATTCTTAAAGCTATAGTTAGTGGTGCAACCTGTTCATGTACCAAAGTTACAAAAACATTTATTCCACTTGCTGCTATTTTTGTTTTGGGCAAGTTGTCACACAACCGTTTTTATGCAATAATTGCTTTACAAAAGGTCTCATGAGGTTTTCATACCACTTACCCCTCCCTGCCTGGTATTAACATCTACACTGACAATTCTAACTTGAAATTTGAAAGGAAAAAACTCAAATAGCTCCATATTAAATTTGATGTATAAAATGCAGATATTTTATAATAATTGAATGGGATCCAAGCACAACCTGTTACGCCATTAAGTTTTCAGTTTTATATTTGAAAGAGTTGGGGTCAAGTCCCTGACGCGAAAGTCAAATCATTTATAGTATACCTCTGTATTGTTTTTGCTCTACCTCAAAATATTTAATGCATTATCATTAAGCTCACACAAGTTATATGCCATGATTAAAATCACTATTACAAAAATTTCAAAACTGTTTCTGGGGTTACATTTTGTAACTACATATTGATGTTTTAGTATCGAAAGAGAATTTACATATGCTCTGGAACTGATTGATTCATGGTAAATAAAAGACATAAAATCATCACATTATTGTGCAACAATAATGCCTCTTTATGCTTGTTAAATTGTATTCACTGGGTCATGTTAATGGGGCTGGGAAAATGGTATGTTCGTAAGCATAATCAGCATTTGTGCATGTGTTTTACACATTATGCCGAACGATCACCAATAATAACTTAATGGTTTTGGCATAGCAATAAAACGGCAACATCCTCAACCTTTACGAATATACTCTATGAACTACCTACTTTATGTCTATGGCGTAAAACACACGAGGATGGTACTTCATCATAAGAGACTTACTTATTATCAGCCGATAATTATATTTTAGTTAATTCCGCACTACGCGTCATCGATAGTTGATAGGTACCTATCTCTTTTTTTTCAGGCGGTTAGCCAACTTTATAATGTAAGCCTATTATCAGTATCATACACACGATTCACACCACGGCAACCTTACAACTAAGAAGTGAATGAAATCAACTCTGCTTGAAAATGGGTCAGCGTGACCGAATTACGAAGCACCAATACTCCATTATAAGGTGTACATATTAAACTTGCATGGAACACCCAACTACATCATAATAATAGTTTGCATTAAAAATTCCAGACTACGTGGTCAGTGACTCATTTCGCATGTGACCCGCTGCAAACATGGCCGACACAAAGAAGTTCAATGGCCTGCAAACGCCTAATCCTTAATTTAAGTTTCTAGGAAATTATACTTAAATAATGCTTAAATACCGAAAGACTACCGTCATAGTTACTAAAACAAAAGGTTCTTCGCATTTTCAAAACAGAGTTGGCTTCGGTGGAAAGGAAACAAACACGGAAATTGTACAAAGAGGACAATGACGACGTTCACCCCGGCGAAGGCGAGGTTGTTTATTATTGAAAAACTGTTCCGTAGTTCCGTCGGCTCAAATACAAGAAATGTCTCTCATACGACAGAAGAAAACGTATTCTGGTTATTCCTTAGTTGAACCGGAATATCATATTTCATTACATGCTATGCAGAACTACTACAATAAACAGAAATGTTAGCCTCTTTCGAAATGTTAGCCAGACTTGCCAGCTTGTAGAAACCAGCCACAATGGCGGACATCTCTTCGAAAAGTTTAGTCGCTTCCAGTTTAAAAATTCTGCCACAGAGAATCCAAATACAATAAATGTTGTCAAAGTACCCTGCGTTGACGTTTGGGGCATTCTGCTGGTACCCATGCAGCGCCGGATGGCTCTTCGGGTCCATAACTTTAGTTAGATTCTCCAACACACCATTGGCTTTGGTCAACAGCATCCCACACTGCAGCTACAGCTAAAACCCTTTTATAACGCCTCGTTCAAAAACGCCGATTTTGATTGGTCAGTTTTATCACATGATGGCAAAAGGAGAAGTTTCTTCAATAATAGGTTTCATATTTAACTGAAAGCTCTGCATACTAGAACTTTGTTGTAGAAGGGACCACACGGTAGAGCACAGCTATCAAAAAAACATTGGTACCGCGTAAATCCAACGAGCTTAAACGACGACGACCCTGTTCCAACTGATGAGCTCGCGAACATTGTGCAATCTACTTTCTTTCAAGCCCATTGGCTAAAGAGGTCACGTGATTTTAGATTGTTCTCCAATTTTGTTTTTCTAAAAAAAAAATCAAATTTAATAAAGAATAAATCTTTTTGTAGTAAAATAATTTTAATGTCATTATTTACTTGTATTTGTAAAAACAAGGAAAAGCACGAATGGGTGCATTTCCTACTGCATTTCATTACGCATGCGCTTTTGCATCACATGTGCCGCTGTTATTGGAGAATTTGTTTTGTGGCTTTCACGGAATAACAATCCTGTCAAACAAGGTATTATAAGTTATATTCATGAACTAGTCAGAAGATATCTAGCTTGTTATGGCGCTCGTAACTGTATACAGTTTGCAAGCTTAGATTTTATTTTTAACGTCGTGTACCATGTAAGCTTCAAGCACAACAAAACTAGCATGACAATCTTGAAATACCATGTCACTAAAGTGAAACTGCGAGGAATGCATTCTTGTTGTAAGACTTCCCGATTAGAGTTGGAATCAGTGACCCATGCACATAAGCCAAACACACGTTGATGCAGATGCGTTATGTGATGATTTTAAACTGGATTTGTAATTTTGTGTGGCGTAAACTGATTGCTACCGGGATGATGTTTCCTTTTACTGAAAACCGCCAGTTCTCTGAAGGAGGGAATTTGTCCTTTGTGCATTTAAACTAGTTTTCATAACCTAAGTTTTGTCTTCAAGTAAACAGACTAATCAGCCCTCTTTATTTATAATAAAAGTGTGATTTATACAGCACATTATCACGCTCACGAAGAAGTGTGCTTGCAACGTTTAAGACAAGTAGGAGACATGGACAGAATATGAATGACAGAAGGAAAAACAACTATGCAGAGAGGTGATAAAAGACAAACAGAAGACACAAAGAGGAATCTGGTAACAAACAAAAAGGAGGACAGAAAATGTAAATCTGCAGATGACGAGAAGGTAGACTAGTCAATTGACTGTAATCGCAACTATTGACAACGATATTGATTAGTGCAAAGAGTAATGCTTGCAGAGTAGATGTATTTTTAGTGCACATCTATAGGATTCTATTGTGGGTAGATGGTGGAAATGGAAGAGAATTCTGCTATATTGCATCACAGTAACTAAAAATCCGGTGACCATATGTGGTTGTTCTGGTGACAAGGATAGTGTAGGGTCATTGGACAAAGAGCAGAATAGTATTTCTAGTCAAAGTTCTGTTCTAATTTTACAGTGAATTCAAAGCAGCAAAATTACCATGTTCAACAATTTTTTCTGTAGGGTAATGACAGTGACCGACTTTATTAGTCCCAATGGACAATTTAAACATGGGAAAGAGGCTCATTTACTATAAAGTTTTAGCTAAAAAATAAGTTCTAAGGTGAAAATATGAGCAAGTGAAAGAAACAAATGAGCAAGTGTCAACATGACCAAGTGACACAATCTAAAGGAAAAAAAAATCTTTCATGTGGACCATTTATATAGACACCTACAACATACATTCACCGACTTCATCTATGATTGAGCAGCTGGACTGCAGATTACACAAATGATTTTATGTGCCTATTGTTTCTACATACAGGCATAGCATAACATTTACCTGAGCATAATAATACAAATTTTCCCTTTAGTACATGTTTAGGTATTGACAAAGTATGTGAAGTTTTATCGCAGAAAAACAATCAGTACAGACATTGCCAAAAAGAGTGCTATGTAGCATACAAGGCAGTAAGACAATAAGGTATCAATAGTATTAGTATTTTGGCTTCTCATTAGGCTTTATACAATTGTAACTTGTTCAGTTTAAATTTTGTTGTGACATACTGCTGAAATGAAAATGGTAGTAAGCATACTAAGATTTCTGTCAGTTTGATCTCAGATTTTATAATGATTTGCAGCTGAACTATAAGTGTGGTGTGATTTCAGACTCAGTTACATCATCATGTCCACAGAAGAGACAAAAGCAGAAGGACTTGATGGCAAGCATGCACCATCTGCCACCACAACTAGCAGCAGCTCAGCACCTTCAAAGTCATCTCAGCCACTGGTGCTCTTACTGATATTACCATTGTTCTTTATTTAGCTCTTCCAACCTTTACCGATGATTAACTTGGATCTTTAAAAGATGGTAAATCTACTTTAGGTGCCCTATTCAGCAAGTTTCATTGTTTTTGTCTCTCCTTTGAATACATTCAAGTGTTTATTCCATCTATGTGAATCTTAAAGAAGCCCAAGAAGCTGAAAAAGTCCAAGTCTGAGTGGTCATTTATGTTATTCCATGCTTGCAACTTTAGATGATCTAGCAAAGGGCATTAAAGCCGCCTTTGTGGATTCTAAAAACTGCTAAGGATTACAGTTGCTGCAAAAACAAAATTACAGCAGTAATAAAATCTATTGCAACGACAGTCAAATCAAACCTAAAAGGAAAAAAAAGTCCTACATGGAACATAAAAGTGAATAAATTTAATACAGTGTAAATTGCATTTTATTATCAAAAATGATTAACAGAAATGTTAAGTGCATTTACACATGGAGATCTTTGCTCTACAACTGATTGAACACGCATGAGTACTGGAGAATACATGCATTCTTTGGAAGGATTACAGGTTTATCAGCTTAAGAGTAGCCAACTTTGTGCTTGTCTTACCAGGAGATAAGTATAATCTCCTGTCCTGAAATTTTGCTCTTTCCATATATCTGGGATTTCACTCAGATTGTACTTATGTCTTTCAGGGTACTTCCCTGTTCATAGAAATGATGGCACATAATTATTGAGTCTTGTTAAACTTATTATGAGATAGGCCTCTATTTGATCTTTAATCAAATGCTTATACTGCTTTTGTCCTTGTTATCAGATATTCTTTTTTTTCTTGTTAGTAGATATTAGAAAAATGGAGTAATCAGGGAAGAACAAGCAGGGTTCAGGAGAGGGTACAGTACCATAGACCAAGCTTTTGTCCTCATGGCATTAATTCAGAAACAGCTACTAAACCATAAAAAAATTGTATGTTGCTTTCATAGACTTTCATCAAGTGTTTGATATGGTTTCAACAAACAAGCTATGGAATGTACTTAGAAAAAAATGGTTTAAAAGGAAAAATGTTTTTAGTAATTCAAAGCATGTACAATAATGTAAAGGATAGAGTGCGAGGTGGTGCGAAGCTGTCTGATTATATTGAATGTCCCCGTGGCCTTAAATAAGGTGAGATTTGCAGCAAATGAACTAACAAAGGACATAAATGAATATGGGAAGCATGGTGTCCAGCTAATCCCAGAATTTATTGAGGTATTTATTTTACTTTTTGCTGATGATGTTGCCCTTGTATCAGATACAATCATTGGACTGCAGAACCAGTTGAACATTCTTTTTCAGTGCTCAAGGTCTTTAAACCTTGCTGTTAACCTTGATAAATCAAATGTCTTGATTTTTCGAAATGGTGGTTTTATATCTTGTAAAGATAAAGGGTTATTTGGTAATTCTTCTTTAAAAATTGTGAATGTATACAAATACTTGGGTATAGTTTTCTCTTCAAGGTGTATTTTTACACATGCATTAGAAGATATAGCCTGTTTTTCAAACTTTTTGATGCACAGGTCCAGCCAATACTTTTATACTGCTCTGAAATATGGGGTCTGTGTACCAGTAATGATAGCATTGAGAAGGTTCACACCTTCGCAATGAAAAGATTTTTAGGAGTCACAACGAGGACACCTAACTCATTGACATATGGGGAATGTGGTAGATTCCCTTTGTCTGTTAATGCATCAGTGGGGTGTGTTGGATATTTGCTCCACCTGATAAGAATGCCACAAACTAGACTCCAGAAAAAAGCCTATTTAATGTTAACACTACTGCATGAGCAAAACAAGAAACTATGGCTACACCTTATTATGATATTTTTGTATAAATATGGTTTTGGCAACGTGTGGGAAAGCCAAGGTGCTGGAGATGATAAACTCTTTCTACAAATCCTGAAACAGAGACTGATAGACTGTCACCACCAACAGTGGCATGATGCTATTCAAAGCAGTTCAAGATATTTCCCATATAATACATTCAAGACTCATATTATTTTAAGCAACTATCTTGTTCTGGTTGAAACACAGAAGTATAAGAGATCTTCTTCTTCTTCTTCTTCTGTCCTATTCGCCCCCAGTGGAGCATAGGGCCGCAACCACAGGCCGCCATCGGACCCGGTCCTGGGCATCCCTTTCTAGTTGGGACCATGTCATGCCAGCTGTCTCCGCCTCTCTGTGGACTGGTCTCCTTCACGTCTGTCTGGGTCTCCCAACCTTACGCCTCCCCTGTGGGTTCCAGCTCAGAGCTTGTCGCGTTAAATTGTCGGCTGGCTTTCGTAGAGTGTGGCCAATCCAGCCCCACTTTCGCTTCTTGATGTCTAGGCTGGTAGGGTTTTGGTTGGTTCTCTCCCGCAGGGCTGTATTGGAGATCTTCTCAGGCCATCGGATGTTAAGGATGCGGCGCAGACATTTATTGATGAATGTCTGTATCTTGTTGGTGATGGCATTTGTCACCCGCCATGTCTCAGGTCCATACAGAAGGACTGACTTTACATTGGTATTATGGATGCGGATCTTGGTGTGTAGAGACAAAGTATAAGAGATACCTTCATAAAATTTGGAATGGGTATAACTGTACTTAAATGCCATCAGCAGCGTTATTTCTTAACTCATTCAGAATGTTTGAACTGCCCCTTTTGCCCTGACATAGTTGAAACTGAACAGCACTTTCTCCTTACATGCCCTAAATATATGGACCTTAGTAAACTTTTCATCCCTAAAAAATATTCTAAGCACCCTTCCCTTTTCCATTTCACACTCTTGATGTCAGATAATAGAATGTGAACTACCTTGCCTCTTTTGTTTATAATGCATTGGAAATGAGAAAAACTGTGACTTAGACCAAAGCCCATAATGCCCAGGAATGCCATATGGAGATGTTAATGTTAGTTGGTGTCTTATGACTAATATTAATTTGATAAGTATTAATTTGTACTTGCATATTTATATGACTGTATGGTGTATGGTTAAAGGACAATGAGTATCTTTACTTGCACCTGGGCATGTTGGGCTTACCTATAATTATATGACTATTGATATATATATCTTTGATGGTTATGCTCCCCCTTGAAAAGGGCCGATGGCCTATTCAATAAACTGATTCTGATTCCTTGTTATCAGATATTCTTTTTTTCTTGTTATTAGATATAAATAATATTAATAAATTTTATGACAATTTAAATCATGGAAAAGCAAATGGTGCTACTGGAATCATCTTAGTGCACCGTAAAGTTTTATAATCATCTTTTCAATTTCTTTCAGAAACCTAACTACACACTCAAGTTTACACTAGCTGGACATACAAAGGCATTATCTTCTGTTAAGTTTAGTCCAAATGGAGAATGGCTGGCAAGCTCATGTAAGATTAATACACCATAACCTTATTTATCCCTTGTGCAAAATGTGGTAATTTTACTAGTCTCTATAAAAGCAAATGAGCATTTTAAGGATTTTGTGTTTAAATTTTTTTCCCATATCTGTCTTACTGACACTATAGAATTCATATTACTAATAATTTAGAAATCAAGAAGTGCATCTGTATTAAATTTTTTTCAGCGGCTGACAAACTTATTAAGATTTGGGGTGCTTATGATGGAAAATTCGAAAAAACTATAAGTGGTCATAAACTGGTGAGTGATTTCATCTGTGTGTGTGAGAGAGAGAGTATAAAGTGGTAGAAGTTTTTCAGAGTTTTAAAGAGTATGTTTAGATTTCAGTAGCATAGGTCATATAATAGCCTGTTATGTTATTGATATCATTATAGATTCTTTAAACAGATATATATTTTTTTTAAAACACTGTGCTTAGGGTTTGTCTGATGTGGCCTGGTCAACAGATAGCAGATTGTTATGTAGTGCATCAGATGACAAAACTCTTAAAATATGGGACTTCGCAACAGTAAGTAATTTCTTGAGTTTGATGCAGCTTCTTTATTCCCATTCTTGCTCTCTTGTTCAATTAGTCTTGTATAAACTACTTTGTCTTATGGTTTTAAGCACATCTATTTTTTACATCTTAATGAGAGTAGAGATAGAAGATAATTGCCTTGTATTTAATATTCTTTCTATTCATGCATTTGTATTTCAGTGCTACTAATGATTAGTTTTCATAATATGGCACTGTGTGTTCATTGATCCTTAATTTTTGTCTTAATAAATGATAGTAAGGTTTAGTTTACTTCTGCATGTTTAGGGTTAGAAAAAGGCTTGCTTTGCCCGAAACCATTTCATTTAATTCTGAGAACCCTTTCACCACCTTTATTTATTTTTTTTTTCAAATATTTTTAAGATTAAAACAAGCAAAGTTTGCAGTGTTACTGCATTTGTCCACTGTCTGCTATTGACAGACCAGTAAATCTGTAGATGAATGTTTCCATTTATATTCATGCGAATAATTGCTGTACCGTGAGCTGAGCTTCTATGTTGCAGGGCAAGTGCCTTAAGACTCTAAAGGGTCATAGTAATTATGTCTTTTGCTGCAATTTCAACCCACAATCAAATCTCATTGTGTCTGGCTCAGTGAGTAATTTTTTTGTGTTGTACGTGTTACTTATTTAGCAGGTTAGCTTTTTTTAAAAAGAGGAAGAAATGGGAAGGGTGTACATAAAAATCTAATTTTAGGAGCATAGTCTTAAGTCTGTAAAATGTAGTTGATAGCAACATTTTTTAAAATTTATGCATAGAGTTTAAGCAGGGTCAGAACAAATGGTTTCATGCTAAAATACTTTTTTTGTTTGTTTTTACAGTTTGATGAAAGTGTTCGAATCTGGGATGTGAAGACTGGAAAATGTTTGAAAACTCTGCCTGCACATTCAGACCCAGTTACAGCAGTAAGTAGCAGATAACCTGTATTTGAAAGAAACAAACTAGTTTGTAAGATTTCTGGGAGGTGAATATTTGGTGATATAATTACAATTTTTCACAATTTTGCTAATTTTCTTCAGATTTTTTTCTTCCTCTTTCCCATCACCCCCTTTCCAAATAGGTTTCTTTTTCTTTCAGTGTCATGTTCAAAAGTATTTTACTTATTGCAGGTTCATTTCAACAGAGATGGCTCTCTCATTGTTTCCAGTAGTTATGATGGCTTGTGGTAAGATCATGCAAGTTAAAATTATTGTGGAAAGAAAGACAGGTTGTCTCATTAACATTTTAAGAAAGGAAGTAAAGAAGATTTGTATAATTTTCACATTGTGTAGATTTTCTATGGCTGTTGCCTTCATAACTTTGTTCCTGTCTTTCATTCCAAACTGCTGGATGCCTGATAATCAGGTGGGTGTGTTCACTTACCATTAGTAGTCCACATCTATATCCATTTCCATTTACCACATTCCTGCATGCTTGGGTTTTTTTTCCATATTTTTCTTCATTTTTTTTTTTAATCTATTCTCTTTTGAGATTTTTATTCTTTGCATTATACTGTCTTTGGAGCATCCACTATGAGGAACAGATATGATTTAAAGCAAGCCATCACAAGATATCTGAGATGCTTGTGCTGTACTAGCCAAGTTTCTTGCTCTGATCTGCTTTTGTCTGGACCTCTTTATGTGCCTAGTACCATAAATGTTAAGACTTTACTTTCTCTGGCTTTATAACTCTGCACAGTGACCACCTTGAAGGCATTCATTGAAGCCATTCATTGCTAGTCTTAAGACCCACTTGTTTGGTGAATACCTCCAGTAGCTGGTAGTCTCATCTCTCTCACTCGTTTTCCTCTCTTCAACTTTTAAAATTATAAACTGTGCTCCTATTTATTTCTTGTGTTGCTCACTGCCAAGGTGGAAAATGGGCTATATTCGTGCATATTATTAGCATTATTAATAATAATTATTGTTTCTTCATTAGTCATTGACTCTGCACTATTTTGGTAACTGGAGGAGGGATTAATAGTATTATTATTTTTCATGATTATTTCTTTATTACACTTTGAGTTTGCACTGTTTTGAGTAACGTGTTGTTTCAGCCGGATATGGGATACTGCATCAGGACAGTGTTTAAAAACACTGATTGGTAAGTGAACATCGTTGCTAATTCTGAGGCAGTTTACACATATTTTGTGTTTAGATGATCATTAATCTAACTGTCACATAGGAAAAGGTATTTAAACAGGGGTGCTGGGGGATCGGGTGGGCGCACACCTGATAGGGTCTAGGGTCTATTATTGCTGGTCTTGCCAAGTAATGGTGAAGCTAGAGGTGTGGGAGAGGTGGAAGTTTTCTTTTTCTTTTTTCCTCTCTCCTTCTTCTCGAATGTTAGACCGTGAGTATATATTGTAGGGATTTGGAATGAGGCCAGAGAGGATTTTTGTTTGGTGCAGTCCCTAGCTTCGTGCATGGGATGGGTCCTAGTAACTGGTATCTTCTCCTGTGTTTTCTGTGTGTACGCGATGCTGGTGTGCTCAGGATTCTGGTTGGTGCATTCCCTAGCTTGGTGCATGGGATGGGTCCTAGCAACCAGTATCATCTCCTGTTTTCTATGTACTGCAGAACCAGCATATCATGAGCCGCTGGGCTCAGATTGTGGTCAGATTGCCACCAATCCTCAGATTGTAGTCAGATTGTTGTCAAATCATCATCAACTGTCAGACTGTGCGCAACTGTCAGACTATGTTCAGCCGTCAGACTGTGTGCAACCGTCGGACTGTCCATCATCAAACTGCTCTAAGTTGTCACTTTGTGTAAAAATCTCTTTCGTCACCCAATCATGGAATTGTTTGCGAACTGTCGGCCAGGCACTGAATCGCAAGTCGTTGCAAGAACAGACTGCGCTTTCACTGAACTCTTCTTTCGCCTTCTGGCCACAGAAGTGTTGAGGGACAGTGAACAGCTGTCTAATGCTGTGACTCAGTGTTCTGGTTAGCAGTGTGTTCCCCCAGGCAGAAGCCTGGAAGAGGGTGTCTTCTGTTGTGTTTGATTGAGCCCCATATGCGGTGCCGGACTACAATTTTTTTTTTGCAGGAGTATTTTAATTGTGTTCTTTATAACATTTTCACCGGCGGAGTGGTTTTCTTTTGTTTGGTTTGGTTTTGTTGTCTGATTTATTTTCTCCTTTTTTGTCTTAATTTTTTTTTCCCCCTTTTGAGTTGGTGGGTCACTTCTTGTGACCATCAATAAACTTATGTTTTGTGCTGTCCCTATGTGTGCATGTTTATCTGTTCACTGAGGGGCGATTGGTTTCATTGCTCGTGTCGAGCATACGAGAGTCATTTTGTGTGACTGTGAGCGTGCCTGTGAGAGTAAGTCCCACGACGTCTGATCGCGTTATGCAACACACAATATGTTTGAATTATCAAACTATTTTAGAAGTTTTCTGTTATCACTAACATTAGATACAGTAACATCACCGACTTTATATAGCAGCTTCCTTTGATGCTGAAGACATGAACATTTTTTAACACAGATGATGACAACCCACCAGTGTCGTTTGTCAAGTTTTCTCCTAATGGAAAGTATATTCTTGCTGCCACTCTAGACAAGTGAGTAAAAGTGATTCCCATAATTTTATGTGTACAGAAATCAATAAAGAGATTTAATTGCCATATGCTAAGGCTTTATAACCTGGTAGTTAGTGCACTCATCTGCGGAGTCGGCATGCCGTGCTATAGTCACAATTCTTAGACATAAGGCAGAACTGTATTTAGTATGCTTACGTAGCTGAGAGGAAGGGTTAAGCATGGCTGTTTAACCCCCCCCCCCTTTCTCTCTCTTAAGTCAGGGGTAATATACACAATAAAAATTTTCTGTGGTCAGTCTCTTTAGTAATTCAATAACTTTTATATTGCATCTTTTACAGCACCTTGAAATTGTGGGATTACTCAAAAGGAAAGGTAAGATCTTTCATATATATTTTTAAGGTTATTTATTTTTAGGGGGAGGGAGGGGATAATTTGTAAAGATATGCTAAAAGTGAGCGTGATTTTAAAAAAGTCAGTAGTTGAGAGTAAAGATTTCTATTAAAGAAAAATATGTATCTTTATAAGTGAAGATGGTCATAGTTATAGGAGGAATTTTTTACTAAATGAGGTATTTCATCAAGGTGAACTATGGCAACATCCATTAAGCTTTCTTACTGCGGAGCACTAGTTGGAAATGGGAAGGTGAGTGTTCATGCGTGTCTAGGTTTGAAGGGTTCTTTCACTGTGAGCATCTATGAGTTTCACAATTTCAACTTCCTTAATATGGAGAAAGCGATTTAAATCAAAGAAAAGTTCTCAGCCATTTTAGGTGATTGGTAGAGAAAACAAAGCAAACCGATTAAAGCAAAGTGCAACTTAGTCTTCCTGTGTCTAACTTTTCCACTGTTAGCTGTGCGCTGGAGGAGAGAACATTTGTCGGCTACTACTATCAACACCTTTCTTCCCAAGTGAGGAGCACTTCCCAAGGGGTGGAGCGATTTGAGAAAAAAGTCATTTTCACTCATTTTAACTAAATGTGTACAGTAGCTTATCCATGAACAGCATATGGATCAGCACAAATTTTATGTACTTAAAGTATATGGGGACAGGCCAGGAAAACTCCCCCCGTTTCGTGTGTGAGTGTTTGAGGGCCCAGAAGGGTGCAGAAGGGTCATTCATCAAAACAAAAAGTAATTTTTATTTATTTATTACTCTTTTAATATATATATATGGGATCTGGCAAGCATATCACAGGGAAGTTTAAAGGCATGGCATAGAAGTTTGAGCTGACTCTGTAAGCACTTGTTTTGCTCATCACAGTGACACTTGTGTGCTCTCACTTTTATACCCATGATGTAATGTTGAGATTTAGCTGATTAAACACAGGTTATTTATGTGAAATCCTAATTTCGACCCCATGCTGTTAAGTTTGCTGTCAGCACAAAATTCTCTTTTCGTATCGCGCACAACATAACCACAATTTTTATCTTGAGTTTTTAAGCATTTACCATCTGGAAAGCAGATAATATTAACTATTCTACTGCCTTTTTTAAATTTACTTTTGCGGCAATTTATAACAGCAGTGATCTTTTCTTTTTTTTCTCATTACGCTCATGTGTTTTGGTAAAAGCAGCTGAATGGCTGACCCCCTACATCCACTTTACCGATCAGCACGTACTGCGCATGTGCTGAATAATTGATGAAATACCCTTGTTTAGCCATTGGCAATTTTAGCAGTTTTGCCTAAGAAGGTTACCTGATTCTAGACAGTCTACATTAGTGTAGCTAAAAGCAAGGGGATTTTTAAACATTGAAATTACAAAAGACTTAAGACCCTTAGAATGTAATTTTCTTTGTCAAACTCTTGCTTCTCAAGTGCATTTGCTGTTGAGAATTGAATTAGAGGGCATAATATTATGGAAAAATATAAGGAATAGCTCTTACCAAGGAAACCATGGCGAAGAACAGAAATACAAAGTAATGGGGCAGAGCCACAGCATGGGAAATTTAAGTGCAGCATGTTACCTGAATTCTTCTTAATTGGCGATTCTGGTTATTTGTTTTTCAGTGTTTAAAAACTTATGTTGGACACAGAAATGAGAAATACTGTGTTTTTGCCAACTTCTCAGTTACTGGTGGAAAGGTATGTATAGTTCTTCCTCTTAGAGAGGAAGAGAAAATTTTTCTCCTTTATATGAACTTAGTAGCAAAATGTACTAGATGCAGCATATAGTAGAATTCTGCAGCACATATTTCTTACTAAATGAAGAAGTTTTAGTTGTCAGAATGCATCCCACAGGTATTTTTATGTGTTAAAGTAAAACACTTGATATTATTGAACCTACCTATATTGACAGTTAATGTGAAACCTGTTAATGTCATTGTATTTTTTTTACTCTCCTTCCCTTAAACCCATTAATGTTAAATATTGGCTATATGAATCATGGTTCATCATTTTCATCATGATTCCATTACATCTTTGTCAAAAATATAACTGTTAATGATAATTTGATATCAGTAGAGGGAAACATTAGAATTTTTTTTTTGTGTCTTTCCAGTGGATAGTATCAGGATCTGAGGACAATATGGTCTACATCTGGAATCTTCAAACAAAAGAGATTGTGCAGAAACTGCAAGGCCACACAGGTGAGTCAAATGAAGGTGATAGCAATCTTCCTATCTAGAACCAATGTTATTTCTCTGAAAACTGAATTGATGAGAAATCACCTAAAGGCCAAGAAGTCCCACCACCATTTATCTTCCCTGGAATCAGTAGGCCTTTGAGCCGCGGACCACTTATGTCACAACGGACATAGTGCAGAGTCAGGTCGGAATGTGGGACTAGCTTGGGAATGATCAAACTCAGTTTTTCCCCAACTACAGGGGTTCAGTGAACCTTTTGCTTGCTCATGCAAGCTTTTCTTAAAACACTGCGTTCCAACTACCGCACATTTATGTGTGACAATCCTTGTTTCACAGACAAGGATGATAACCCATTCTTAACAGCTAACTCTTGTGGAATCTTTGAAAATGTGATGTAGCTGAACTACTGTTGTTGTCTCCTCCTTTCTTTGTGTGTGTATGTATGTGTGGGGTTTTTTTGTTTTGTTTTGTTTTGGTTTGGTTTTTTGTCGTTTTGAGAAATTTTCTTCTCCAGTTTTCATTTTGCAGGGTCCGGGAAGGAATGTAACACTTATTCTGGTCACTTTTTATTAATATATATAAAATCTCTTATATAATGTTTGTTAAAAGATAGTATTAGTTTATTTTCATTTTATAATTTGAAAACACGGTTTTTTCATATGCCTATAATTACAAACATTTCATGGAATCTGCAAATTGACCTTGAGTCGACGATTCTAATTACTTGAGGAATGACAGCCATATTTAATGCCTTTTTTATATATATATTACAGATGTGGTTTTATGTTGTGCCTGTCACCCCACTGAGAACATCATTGCTTCTGCTGCCCTGGAAAATGACAAGACCATCAAATTGTGGCGCAGCGATGTATAGCAAACAAATATTTACCATAACCTTTTTCCACCATCATGGCTTGCTTCAACAACTTTTGACGATGCCTCTGCCAGAAACGGATGTCAAGGAACTGGGTTCTCATCACTACAGCTTGTACGCACATGGGTTACACCAATTTCTTCTGTTCACTCCCTTGGTTATAACACCTTGTAGAAGCTTTGCCTGCTACATGATCTGTGTTCCAAAGGGACTGGTGCAGCTTGTGCATCAGGCTGACCAATGACACTGCAGTTGACATCTGGGATTTGGTTGGATAGTATATACATGCAGATCATTGGTCAGACATGGCCACAAGACAGGACACAGGAATTGAGCATGAAGGGAAGCAACTGCTGTAACCTTGCACCAACAAAAGGATTTGCATCCATGCAGCTGTTCTGGTAGCCTAATTCAGAATGTGTGGACCGACAACTGTCGCATTTGTCAAGAAACTGAAATGGTGGCTTTAATTAAATGGAAGACATTGTGACAAGTTTTTTTAGAGACATGGTTAGAGTTTTTATAAACATTAAGTTAATATGAAGCACCACTGAAAAATTTGGATTTTAAAAGAGTCTATTGTCTCCATGAAAAGTTTCAATATTTGCAGGAATGCTTACAGTACAGTTTAAAATGACAGCCTTCTGCTTTTTTTTGTGTGTAATTTGGCTGGGCGAATGTCTCAGTATCTTGCATGTATGAGTCTTAGCCTTTCATTACTTCCTTTAGCAGCTAAAAGAACGGCAGCAAACTTCTTCTGCAGGATGTGATCGCATTTAGGGTTGGGGACAAGATTTGGGCACTGCGTGAAAACCCAGTTGAGTTCTTGAAATTATGCATTGTTTTAATTAATCTGATTAGTGTTCATCATAAGGTGCATGTGCTTCAGATCTTGGCTGCAAGCTGTTACCTACACCTCCAGGGTAGTCATTGTGGTATGGTGCTTCTGCCAGATACAGTCCCTTGTGTTTGGCACACCTTATGTAGTGGCATGAGGAGGCTGGTATTTACAGTTACTAAAATGCTTGGCATCCATGATCAACATGTCATATAATAGAGAACACGTCTTGGTGTGGAAGTTCAACCCAAGTCTTAATAATAATAATTCCTGTTGTTACATTGCTGCATAGATAAATCTGTGGAGTTGTTAAACTAAATCTTTTAAACAAAGCTGAGACTATGATGCTTTATTAAAGTCTTGGTTATCGCTTCAATGTATATTTTATGATGTACTTTATATTTTAAGTGACATGCTCGAAATATGCATGTGACAAAATAAGCAATCAGTGGGCTTTGGCCATATTCTGTGCCTGGTTCTTTAGTCTAACCAGAAAATTCCTCATCGTAAAGTTGGTAAGAAGATAGGTTTGGTGGCAGACCCTATATTTCTCACCATGCATTGATGCCAATAATGATATGAATTGTGTGAGTGTGGTGTGGTTTTTTTTATTATGGTACTATGAAGGGGACAGAAATTTGAGCATTAGTGACAGCCACAAACTTTTTTTTCCAACCCAAAGATCTACTGGAAAAAGTACTGGACTGATCTTAGTACAATAAGAATTATAATACAGTAATACCCCCTTATTAAGACTCGCTAAAATCCACAAAAATCAGGTCCTAATTTGGGGTTGTAGTAGGGAGATTAACCAATTCACTTTCATTCCACATATCATGACTTCAAACACCTATAAATTCAAGTTCATTTATGTAACTGTTGAAATAGTTCTCTTAAAACCATGGTTTTCACGAGGAACCGAGTCTTTGCATAGACATTTTAATAAGAACATCCAAACTAACGATTAATAAAGACAGACTTTTTTTTTATTAACCACCATCCAAAAAACCGATTTAAAAGAAAATCACATTATGCGCCATTGTGTGATTTGTTCTCTGAATGTGTATTGCAATGCAGCCTTTTTTTGTTTTGCTCGATAGTAGCTGAACTTGTTCGAACAACGTGTGACTGTTGATAGTATTTGACACTAACAGCTACTCTTGTTTTTGGAGATTTTTGTCTTTTTGCTCTGGATGGATTCGATTTTAGGAAAACAACATGAACTATAAAAGAATAAACAACCGTACTAAACGAAGAATAAAATCAAATACAGAAAACACAAAGAGGAACCAAATAACAGGAACAAGAGCTGAGAGTAACATGATATTGCAAAATAAAGGGTGTGACAAAGGACTAGCATTATGGGAAAGGTTGTTAGTAATGTTTAAGGAAGAGGTTTGTTTTCAGTGCACGTGTAAAGGATTCAATAGTGGGTAGGTGGCGGATATGCAAAGGGAGAGTTCCATTGTTTCGCTGCACAATAACCAAAAACCCTGTGGCCATAATATACGTTGTTATTTTGGTGACAGGAAGTGTAAGGAGACGAGGAGCGGATCGAGTTGTCTAGCTGGGATTCAAGGGAAGAGTAATTCAGAAAAAGCGAAGGAAAACAAACTTATTGGCGAATGTGAAGGAGTGGACAGGCTGTCCATTGAAGAACCTTCTAATGGGGACACAATACCGGTTCCCGTTGGCAAGCCTTCGCCACTGCTGTGTCTCTTCGAGCCCCCGACGAGTGGGACTGGTTGGCCGGCTTGCTCCGGGTCAGGCTGGTGACAG
Source organism: Pomacea canaliculata (assembly GCF_003073045.1). Taxonomy (NCBI): domain Eukaryota; kingdom Metazoa; phylum Mollusca; class Gastropoda; order Architaenioglossa; family Ampullariidae; genus Pomacea; species Pomacea canaliculata. Next base: position 3,874,273 of record NC_037600.1, read on the forward strand.
TTCAGGGAATGATGATGATCTCGATGACGTAACATGGGTATTCATGCAAATTTCGGGAAAAAAAATAGTATCTTTCAATGAACTTTACCCAGTCATTGCAAGTTGGGGTGGGTGGGAGGAACGTTGATCCCGACCAGTCCTGCATACAAAAATGCAGTCGCTTTGTTTAATTCATAGGAGGGGTGTGTATAATTTACTCGTATATTTTTCAGAGAGCATGGCAATATCAATTAAGTTTAGTGGTTGTGGCTAGTTCTGTGCGGTTTTCTCCGACGACACTATGAGGGTTGGTACTAATGAGGCGTTGCTCATTTAAAGTCATGTCCATGTCACAGCCCTTCGTCTTGTAAATTTGTCAGTTGTCTCTTCCACACGGTGAGCCCAGTCTTGTCGACACTGCTTTCACATTCGAGGTGAGACCAGAACCAAAGCTTATATCTCAAACCCTTGCGCCGTCCTTGCACACTACTGTACCAGTAAAATAATAAATCATGTAAGTCTCTTAAAAATTGGACGAGTCAGAGAAGCAAGAAGTGGCGTAATTCGATACACACAAATGGACGGGGAGGGGTAATAAGATAGTTACGGGGATACAGAGACATGTGACCTCCAACCCCTTCCCACCCACCCCCCAAACAACAACAACAAAAAAAAAACAAACAAACTGTATTATGATGCCGGTTTTTTTCGTTGTTTTTGCGGACCATAAGGAGACATCTCCCAAGAAATCCTTTGCCTGTTTTAGGGCTGCTTTAGTATGAACAAGGTGCTTATTACATGCATATTACAAATTATTTCTATTTTTTAGTATTTTATTATTGTCGTTTTATGTTTGAAAAATTAAACCTCTACTCTCGATCTCAAAACTCATTTTAAAAACAGCATTTACTGGTTAAGTTTTCTTTAAAAAAAAAAAGTCAACATTCAACTGAAAGTGAGCAAGGATACTTATATCACACTTTCATACTGTCGCTTCCCTTTTATGAAAACCTTTTTTCTGTCGATCCTGCATTTTCACTTTTGCCCGTGGTTGTCAGAAGGTGAATACATAAGACGAACTCGCTGAAAAGAAATAAAGAGAAGAGCAGCCTATACTCGGACAGACTTCTGTTATGCTCTCGACGGATGCACATTTATTTGTTTGCATTTTCTTTCTATCTACACGAGCGAGAGAAAAAAACAACAACAACAGTAGAGGCAATTTTTAAATTACTCGATAACAGGAACAAAGTGAAGCAGGAAAAACGCGTGTAACCGACGAAGATCGTTGTGGACATTCATTAACATTGGGGTCACCAGAGTACATCTACAGGGAAGGTCACTTCAGTCGAGGGGGTTGGTGTTTTACGCCGAGCCAGCAACTAAGGCTACATCACGGCCCTGTAAACAGATGCCATGTGCAGAGAAAGAACAGCGTGCCCGAGACGAGAGTTGAACCCAGGACAGCCAGCTCAGTGTATTGGTGACAGACGCTAACCGCTGCGCCACCGGGCCGCCCTCCGACGGTTAATGTTTGTCAATTGGTTGCACATTTAGATATTAGCTAATTAGCTATGAGTCCACATTCGCCATAAGGCACTGTCATCACATCTACGGTCTACTGAAGACGAGGGGGGAGAGGAATAGTAATATATTCGCCTCTGGTGATAAAGTGATAAAAGGAATTGTTATCTCTGTTATTAAGGAATATAAAAGCTTGTTGAACGATACAATTATTACATCACCTTGCATGGACACTATGTGGACAAGTGACATTTTCAATCGCTCACAGCTAGTTTTATTAAATCCGTTAAATGTATTTTGCTTTTACTTTATGATTCTTCCTCATGTGTGTGTGTGTGTGTGATATCAGCGGAATTATTGTAAAGGAGAGGCATTAAGTGGCAGAGAACACAAAGAATATCTGACGACTGCTTGTAAATTCTGTCAGTTTACCACGGCTATTAACACCCGGGGTCTGTGACGGTGACCTGACTAGAGTCTGTCGGGGTGCAGCCGCTACACCTGTACTGCCCCCTTCTTGCCCCCTCCCCACCAGTGGGCCAGGTAAAACCAGCTGTAGCAGGATGCTGTATGACGCTGCATTAAAGATGCACTGGACATGAGGAAATAAACTTTAAACAAAGGTAGTATTGTTGTTGTTGTTGCAGAAGTACACACATGGAACTTGCTAGATGCCATATCGTGTCTGCCTTTTTTTTAAATTTTTATTTCAACGATCTTTCTCTTAGCCACAGTCCTCTCTTTTTTTTCCCTCCCCCCTCAACACACCTACCTATCTCTGTTTTTCTCATCCTTTTCTCCTGCAAATTAAGTACAGACAACAAATAAAAACATCAACATCAATGACAGTTAAACATGGAACGACGGAATAGGAACATATACACTCACTTAAAAATAAACCAAGATGAGAACCAACACACAGTATCTTCAGAGGTAAATATGTCTGCCTATCTGACTGGCAACCGATATGTTCACCAAACAACGACATCCATTGTTTCTGTAAAGAGATGAACTGTTATATTCGTTCTGAAAGGAGGAAAGGTATAGGTAAGACTGAAGAAATTATATCTCTACATGTGGAGACATGATATATGTGGGGTAGATAAAGAACTTTCCGTTTGTTCTAATTAAACAAATTTCGGGGTTACTACTGGATTAAATGAAGGAAATTATAGGACTTCAGTAAATTTGAAAATAGGGATAATTGCCAGAGTTTTATTTTAATTTATTTATTCATCGGAGCCTGATAACCGCTCGGTCATTTTCTGGGTTTGTGTGTAACCAAAGGGTGACAGCGCGGGGGGCTTTATGTAACAAGCATGCGAGATAAAAGTTGCCCCTTGACCTCGAAACTACCTGACTTTTCTTGTCAATGTATGCAGAATCAGAACTAGCTCTCCCTGGATGTTGACAGCTGATTAGCTTCTACCCTCAGATAGTACATCTCATTAAAAACTCTAAACTCATTTACACTACGACCGGTTTGGACAGGCGAAAGACTCCATCCACCCGCCACCCGCCACCCGCCACCCGCCCTACCTACCATCTCGGTATTTAAGAGCCGATGTTTTGCTCAAGACATCGTCTGCTATTGCTTCCTAGTCATCGTCGTCATCATTCTAGAAGGGATAAGCCCTGGGACAGAGAGAACCTCTCCAAAACTGTTCATTTCCACTTGCGTAAGTTTATTTATTTAATTATTTTATTTATCCAACATAATTCTGTCGGCCTTTGCAAAAGTGCGTTTTATTTCTCTCTGTCTACAACAACTTCTTTCCTCTTTTGTGTGTCTGTTGGTTTATTTACTTGCGCCCCGTGATTCTGTTTTTGTGTCCCACACTCAGATGTGTTGGTCTTTCAGTAACTGAACTTTCTGTGTGAACTGTCCTGATGTCTTTGTCTCAATATTCGTTGAAAGTGCAACACTGTGTGTGGTAGTGTGGGGATGGTGTTGGGCTGGTTTCAATTTGCCGCATAATGCAAGAACACAGAAAATAGAAAATGTGTACAGAATATATATATATAATTCTCGTTAAATAAGTCTTATTGTCTTTCTCATCAAACACATGCCGATGACACTCAGCTGTACTGCCCTACCCTCGGCTGTACATTACTCCTTACATCAACCAACAAAATACTCATCATTTTCTTACTCTTTCTTTGACTTTTATCGTCTATTGGTTAGTTGTAAGTAGTTGTGATTATAGTCTGTTGGCCTGTTCGTCTTCCTCTGAAGATTTATGATTCTCTACATCCTTGCTATTTGTTCCCAGATCCCTGTATGTGTCTTCTATGTTTGTCTTTTATTACCTGTCTGCATGGTTGTTTCTCCTTCCGTCCTTCGTATGCTATGTCTATTACTTAATTGTCTTAAGAGCTGAGAGTATGCTTCTTCGTGAAAGTGATTGTGCTATATTATTATTATTATTATTATTATTATTATTATTATTATTATTATTATTATTATTATTATTATTATTATTATTATTATTATTATTATTATTATTACACTGTTAGAATAAACACGAATAAGATCCGCTAATTGTGTGTGTGTGTGTTTCCACGTATTTCAGAAATTTCCAAGACATCCCCACATCCCAGAAGACATCTAGCTGACTGTCGGAAGAAAAATAATAAAAGTCTTGAAAAAGATAACAACGCAAGAAAAACACCAAGTACCTGGACCAAAATACACATGGCCATAAACGATGCCAGCAAATAAGAAGACTTTTCGTTTCCGGATATAGTAACAATAACAGTAGACAAAAATAAAAGAGGGAGAAGGAATAGAATACAAAATCCTTCACTCACATATTAATAAAATAGTTCAAGATGTCGCCACGCCAAAAAGTGGAGGAAACTGAAATCCAGTTGTCGTTTCGACAAACGGAGGTTCCGCGTGCTGTCTACGAGGAGAAGGGACTCGGGTATCTTCACAAGATACGCTTGGCGGTGGGCATGCTACCCAGTGATGGAGCGGCTTTCTTTGAACACCTGTACATGCTGCCTGTCCTCCAGGTATGATCAAAGGCGGTAGGATTCAGCTCTCGCGAATTACATTTTTTATTTGAATGTTTGCGGTTTACACACACACACATATCACAAAGACTCATCACACATCACAAAGTATAAATTTTCCTTCCGCTATCTCCGATTACTCATAAAAAATCAAATTATACAACGAAAATACTCTTCAAGAGGACATAGTAAAAAGTTTGTAATGAAGACAATTCAATCAAGATAACGCCATCAGAATCAACCACTTTTCTTTTCACAGACCCTGGGAACACCCGTCGCCTTGGTAACGCTTCCTGGCTGCATCTCCGCTTCATTGGCGATGCTGACGCTACCAGTGTACGGACGGTTCATTGACAAAGGTTCGAACCCCAGACGCCGGAAGAGGCCCGCCGTGGTGTGCGCGGTGGCGTTGCTGGGCCTTGGGCTGACCTTCATCTTGTTGGCCAATGCCTTGCACATCTGGGGCCAGGGTCCATCCCACCGCCCCCCTCCCATTCCTGACCATCACAACCTCACAGTCACAGGGAACGCGACTGCCGAAAATTTCTCGAAAACTGCACTTGTTGGAAAAGACTTTGAGAATGGAACAGTCCAGGAATCGACAATCGCGGACTTGGCTTATGTTCTTCACGATGAAGTCAGCAGCGGGAACGCGTCCAGCGATGCAAGTGGGCGACGACTACAGACCGACATCATTACCGAGGACCAGGATGTGGCTGGTGACCAGTCGGGGTTCGGGCTTCCTCCACTGGCGCTGATCGCCGTGCTGGGTTTCGTGCTGATTGACTGGGGCTACGACATGACCAACGTGTCAGTCAAGACATACATGATCTCCTACAGCCCCCGCATGGACCACGTGTCGCTGCTGGTGCTCGGAGTCTTGATGGCTTCCGTGGGCGGGTGTTGCACCGCCGTCACTGGTCTCATCGACCTCGGCTCCCTCATCACCGATGCGCCTTGGGTGTGAGTATTTTGAGAAGGATGCTTGGATCACTGGAAAGAATTTCGGATTCTTGAATATGCTATCAGGTCTTGTACTAGAAACAGGCCAGTGGGCGAGCTTGCCTTGCCTTGCAGCGTAAACAAACATGGAAAAGTGTAAATCATACCAATGCAGACTGTGTTAATATGTACTTAGGCTCTTTGCCGACATCTTGATTAAATAAAGAACAATAATTACAATAAATAAATACACAAGTCCCTCCAGTGCGTGACATATAAATCCAAGTGACCTCTTTTGTGTTTACCTTCTTAGGGCGCAGGTGTGCAAGCAGGCTGTTGTGCAGGTGAGCATCCTCATCGCGCTAACTGTGGTCTGCACCCTCTGCTCGGTGTTGTCTGCACCTCAGCAGCAGTACTGGGACCACATTCCTCCAGAGGGCGGCACCGACGCCGTCGAGCACGTGGCGCGCGGCGGAAATGACGGCGCTGGCCAGGAGGGGGACGAGGGAAGCGTCATGGTAGTGGAACACAGCACGCTGACCACAGACATGCAGGAGAACCTCATCATGGCCACCGCCTCGCCCGCGGACGTTCTTGGCCTATCCACGTCCACGCAGGTAACCTGTCGATAAACATATTCAATCGCCGGTGATGAACACATCCAATTACCGGCGATGAACACATTCAATCACCGCTGATGAACACATCCAATCACCACTGATGAACACATTCAATCACCGCTGATGAACACATCCAATCACCACTGATGAACACATTCAATCACCGCTGATGAACACATCCAATCACCACTGATGAACATATCCGATCACTGCTAATGAACACACACACGGCGATTCTACATTAACAAGGATTTTGCATGGCCTCCAGGTGGACCATCCTCTCCTTGCTCGCAGCATCAGCGTTCGCTTTCATCATTTTAACGACAAATCCGACATCAAGGAATCGATAGCTGCCTCCAGCAGAAAGTCGTACAACACCATTTCACTGTCGCAGACCACCATCAGCAACAGCACCAGAGAAACTAGGAAAAGGTAAGCATTCAGCCTGCAAGATATCTCGAGATTTTGAATAGAATCAGTCGTGTAAGCAGGTCTATATGCCATTGTGTGTGTGCGTGCGTTTGTGTGGTTGCGCATGAGTTCTTTTATAGGTGCATGGGCGCTGTTATTGAGCTATATAAATGGGTTATATAGACTCTGTTGCCAAGCTGTGCAAGTTGGTCTACAGGTTCATTGTCAGTACCAGCCGTGTTGTCAAACCATGCGAGTTTATACGCTGGATATATCTAATAATCTCGATGTTGAGCTCTTATAGTAAGTTTACAAGTTCGACATGTATACCACACATGTTGTCGAACTATGGACAACTTTTATCCTTTTCAGTATTCGTGCTGACGAGTTTGATCACGTGACGATGTTTTAATTTGCCCTCTGACCAGATGTCGGTGGCCCAGCAGAGCCACCTTCAACCTCGCCATCCTCATGACATCCAGCTTCTTCACAAGCTGCGGCAACTTCGTCTATAACATTACCATGATCGACTACCTCGGCAAGGTCGTCTTCGGTGGCGACCCTAGGGAAGGGAACCCCAAGCAGGAGCTGTACCAGCAGGGTGTCCAAACAGGGTCACTTGGGCTGCTAATAACCAACATCGTATACATGATCTTCAGCCTCGTGCATCACAAAGTCCTCAGCACTCTGGGTAAGCACCTCGCCAACTTGGGCAAGTTCTTTAAACTCACCATTTAGGGTAAGACTCTCACCATAGACAGCCTCACCCTACTGGGTAGGTTTTTTGTCCTCTTAAACCCACTCCTTACCCTCTAGGTTAAACTTTTCTCCCATCTTGGGTCAGCTCCCCAGAATTCTGGGATCTTAGGTAAGTTTTTCACTTTCATGCATTAATTCCTTACCATCTTCTGCAAGCTTCTTGCCCTCTTGAAAGCCTTTCACCATTGAGGATAATTTCTTTACCATCATCATGGATAGGCTCTTTATCCTTACTCAGTTCTGTCATTTATTGATCACACTGTTTACTTGACATACAAGTAGCTAAGATACTAGCTGATTTTGTTATATTCTCCTGCATTATTTAAATGTCTATTATCGTTGTCTGCATTTGAGGCCCAAAAAACTTCACTTTGTATGTTTTAATAAACGTGCATTGTTATCATTATTATTGCTGCTCCTTGATAGTGCAGCATTCAAAAGATTTGTCATTTGCTTATTGCCTGTGAATTCACAAATTCTACTGTTGCCATTTGCAGGGCCGAAAGTTGAATATCTCGGAGTCAGTGTTGCTATGGTCAGTCTTCTGCTGATTTACTGGTTGACCAACAGCTTGGCAGCATTTTATGTCACTTCTGGGGTCATGGGACTGAGCAGAGCGGTATTAAATACAATACCTTTCATGGTGGCCAACGAGCAGTGTCAGAAGGAGGTCAGTTTCAAAGCAAGGATGTGTATGCATGGATAGCAGACCACTCTATTGCAGGTCTAGATTATAATGTAATGTAAAAATATTTTGAATTTTGATTGATCTTCTTTTTGATATTATGAGCACTTGATCTACTTATATACTTTCAATTTTGAACTATTAAAACTAGAGTACAGGTCATAGAAAAGTTGAAGCAAGCACTTTATTAGTAACAAGTACTAATATAACTAATTGTTTGTTTTTAGACTGAGACATTATCTGGCAAAGGGAGTCATCCTCCTGTTGGTTCCATCCTGGGTTTAGTCACATGTGCAATGCCCTGTGCCTGGCTGGTAGTGTCGGCAATCACCGGCCCACTGATGGATGTCACTGGTGAGCCTGCAGCCCCTCTTCTTTTTGGCATCGTCTGCGTTGTGTTTGGTGCAGCTCTATTTCCTTGCTACCGATTCTAATGTGTCTATGAAATGAGATCAAGACAAAGTGATTCACTGGGAATGGTTGTTTCTCTGAGTACTTCTTCTGAGGGAAAAACAGGAAGATGACTTTATGTGAGACCCCGAATAAAGACAATTCCCTTTGCTACTAATGGTGAAATGTATTATAGTTGATGCTGAACTAAAGGGGATAGCTACTGCAAACGGATATGCATCAGCACCCCAAGAAAAATACTTGGTTCACACATACAGTTTAAATGTAAGCACTGCTTTCAGGAGGATTTGACTAATAAACTTGTGTATCATACTCTTACAGTATCTATTCCTCAATGGTCACATTTTCCACCACTTTTTCACCTCACACTTGATGAACATTGACATCTTAAAGGAGTAAGTTTATCTTCTCTCAGAGGCAGCTTTGTTTACACCCAATAACTGAGTGATTATTAACATAGAAAGTCACGCTTCATCCTTTCTCAAGATATTTGTTATGTTACACTGAGACACATCTGTAATATTTTGGTTTTATCAGAATGAATGGTACAAAAACAATTAAAATGACAATGTGGTTCAAATGTTGTTTTTTTTTGAGTGTGTCGTTTGTGTGTGGGTTCACACAAGTATGCTCGCACACTTGCACAGGAGACAAAGCAAAATGCAACAAAAAGGCACAGGAGTCTCTATTACAATAAATTTAATTAAGCATGTGCACTCATACACACTAGACATCCATGCCTTTGCTCAGAATGCTGTCCCTTGGAATAACAGGCACATAGCGCACATCAGTATACAAGAAAATAAGAACATCTATAAAATATGCAACAGATTTTTTGTCCAGACCATCTCTGAAACACTTCTGAATGAAAACTATCTTTGGCGAGATGATATTCTTACTCAACAATGATAGCCTCTATATCTTGTCTTGCCCAGACAGAGATCTTCGTGAATCTTTGCTTTATTAAACCATCTCTGCTGAAAGCTCCTGAAAAATTGTTTTCAGTCCACAGAATGAGTCACCAAACACTGTAGGGATTATGGGGCTAGTCCAATGTTTGTCATCAATTTAAGCAAACAACAGTACAGGAGGCTGCTTTAGAGGCTGCTGCTGGTGTGAAGTCACGCCCACCTCTTCCACCTCTTCTTCTGCGCTTGGGTGCCACATCTGGTGAATCACACGCTCCAGTGTCGGTGCATACACTGAGTGTGATGGTATCATGCTTTGATTGGTCTGGTGAAGGAAAAAAAAATATCATCAAATAATGACACTGGTAAAAAGGTAAAAAAGAACCCTGTAACTAAAAGAGGCACTGATTTCTAGGTCATGGGATGTGGAAGGCAGAGCCCAACTCTCCCCTTCTACTTTTTAACTTTTCTGATACATTATATCCATTTCTAGGAGTAGAGTGTGCTTGACTGGATCTCAAACATACAACCTTGTGCTCCACAGATTAGTACACGAACTAGGTTATGAAGCCTCCCTAATGTATTCGTGCTGAAAACAAGTTTTCACACTGCTTCATGAACAATCTTTATAAACCCATTGCCTTCTAGACACAATAAGCACTCATACTTCAAATCAGCTTGACAAACAACTTGCAGCTTGCCAGAAAAATTTAAACATTTTTCTCCCCAAAGCTATCTAGCTTTTCTGCACTGGCATGTAGTGAAACGCTCACTACTTTATGTAGACTTCCCTCCTTAGCTTATCCAGATTTCTATCAACAGAGCACTACCTGCAATGCTTTAAGAAGATCAAACAGAGAAATAGGTCCCCGCTGCTGTTGTGTTGTTCTGGATACCGTAGCAAGTTCATGAATGGCTATTTGTTCGGCGGCATCCACGGAGGGCTTCAGGCTTGGTGTGTGATAGCCACTGCTTGTGATTGTAGTAGCCTCACTGAAGACATTGATCCATACAAGAACACTTCAGCTACCTATTTCTCTAGACAAAGACTACTTTGCACAATGCACTTTCAACAAAAACAATAAAAACCTCCAAAAAAATAAACCTTACTTTCTTGATTTCAAAAGCTGACATTTATGACATAAACACAAAACATGCTGAACGTTAGTTTGTTTTTTTTTTTAATCGGAGTGGGTCTGTACTTGTATGTTTGAGAAAGAGTGACAATAATAGGTCCAGACTCTGACAGTGAGGGAGGGAGAAGGAGGAGTATTATAATGTCTGCCTGTATCCTTGGTGCCAGAAGAGTATCATTAGCATTCAACAATACTTTAGCTGCTTTCAGTCATCTTACCAGTCCCTATACAAATATTTGAAATAGAAATATTTCTAAAGATAATTATTGTTGCTTTTGTATCATGCCAGAACAAATTTCCTGGCATCCTCCCTTCTCATCTACTTCCACATAAATACTCCATGGCACAATAAAGAAGGCATGTATCAAGTGGATACCTGTTCAGTGATGAGTCTGACACTTGTGATGCTTGTCGCAGGTATGGATTTGGAGTTTCACAGCCCATGGCAAACTGGAACCGTTTCTCTCTCAACTTATATCCACTGCGACTCTCCATGACAGCAGAAAGAACTCTCTTCAACTGTATCTACAGGGACATATTTACAGGCAGTGATCACCATCAAAATTTTGTCAAGAAATGTCACAGGCCTATACCTTACTCTACTTTCTAGGTCAAATATAAAAAGAACCAAAGTGACATGGTTTTTGTGTTTTGTGACAGTATATAGCATGTGAAGTGTTTGTGTTGCATTAATATAGTACTAATGCTCTAGATGACATATAGTGACATTGGATTCATCTAGTAGGTGGGCCACTGCTTGTGACACAAACCTCCAAAGCATGGACAATAAGCTTAGCCACATTTTCTTGCACATCCTGGAGACCTGTTTCCCAGGCACACACCAAAGACCTCCCATGTAACAGTGCCAAGTCAGGCAAAAGCAAGTCACGGGTCACAAATCCTGACAGGACAAAGCAAAGATGGTGTTTGCTAAAAGAAAATGTTGAACCCATCATTTATCACAAAACATAGAGAAACATTTCAGTATGCAGAAGTTACCTCCAGAAAGTAAGATGAAGTCTATCAGGTTAATTCAAAAATTGATTAGTGGGAGCTGCCCCCCCCCCCCTCAAAAAAAATGTTTAGCAAGACCCCTCATGCTCATAAATCCTTTGTTATGCGAGTATATAAATTATGCAGTCATGTGAATACTATACATGCAAGGGTCTGAGCACATTGTACACCATTCTCCTGTAGTTTTCTTAAAGTGAATTATGGTCACTCATGGAGGTTCTCTACCATGAAAAGTTCATACCACTTCTCTAAGTTTATATACAAAAATGCAAACTTAGCAGTGGCATCTCTTCTCACCATTCCTGTTTTTGACTGCTCTTTAAGAATAACCCGACAAATAAACAGATACACAACAATCAAGAGAACTGACTTCTATAATTGTCTGAAGTATAGGTAGATTACAAAGACAAAAGTGAAGAAAATTATGTTCCAGGCAAATTATACATAGAACTGTTACCTAGTGAACTAGTCCCTTCCTCCACTGGCTTAGGGCTGATCATGGGTGCAAAATCCATGGGGTTGGCTGGTTGAAAGCGTTGCTAAGATGAAAAAATATAGAGAAAATCTACATCAATATTCTTTATCTAAATGCACCCACAAAATCACTGGGAATAAAGCTATTTATAGCACAGTGAGACACAACATGCATTACTCATGACAATGTGTGGTGAAGGTACAAAAATATATGTTCAAATACACTGCTTCATATTTACCTGCATATTAGCCCGACCACCTGGTGTCTTGCGTTTGAGCTTCACAATTTTCTGTAATGTGGAGGGAAGGTTGGCAGCTGATTGAAGTGCTGTCTCTTTTGATAAAACTGTGGAAACAAAAACAAAATAAATGTCACCACCTCTTTACATTCTTCTTCTTAGCAGAGTGCATTATGTATAAGCAAATGAGAAACATGCATGTAAGGCTCTCTATGCATAACATATTATATGGTAACAGTGAGTAGCAAAATGTCCACAACTGGCATATGGAAGTTAGTCCTACACATACAGAAGATGACCCACTGTCTTCTCTATGTTTGATAATTTTGAAAAGTAGGAATTTTTTCCTGCGCATTTATCATTGGGCACAAGTGCTTCCAATTTCGAGATTTTGCATTTTATGTGCAACTCGTATCAACTGAGATGCTGTCCTCAGCCATGACATCACATGCAGCTTTGCCCCCAAATGGAAATTTGAACAGACGAGGGAGATTAAAAAAAAAAGATATTTTCATGCTCCCTGAGGAGTAACAAGGAATAAACAAACATGAAAGGAGTCTTTTGATCATGATATATTTCACCAATAGGTCTTTAATGTTATATTTGTAAGAAAAATTTCTAAGTGCTATAAACAAGATTTGTAAGGAAGACTTACAGGTGGAAGAGCTGATACTTTGACATTTGGCGATGATAGCAAGAAGAAACTCATTATGAAGGTGAACTGTAAAGGATAAACAAAATTTAATAAAAACAATGTCATGCATCATGAACAAGATCTGAAAGAGCACTCTAATTATATCCATCAAAAGTGCATGGCAAGAGGACAAGAAAAGGAACTTTCATCAGACTTTAAATACCACAGAAAATGCATAAATTATGCAGAATACTGTGACTAGTAAATAAAAGTAATGCTTGCTGTTACTTTTTGAGCTCAACCTTTGTTAAAACAGCTTTAGGTACATGGAAAAAAAAGTATTTTTATCAGCTGGTATAATAATTAATTTAGTCTCGCTAAATCCTGATGTCACATTTAGACTGGCATGTAAACAAATCCACTTTACATACAGTGAGGTTGAGCCTTACCTGTATCCTCTTTCAGAAGTCTGCGGGCTTCTACATCAAAGTCCTCTTTTGTGCTCTGTTCAAAACAAAATAAAAGAGAATAACTTTATTCCCTTTTTATTGATAAGCAACATAAATCAGCTGTCATCTCCCTGTTATTCCCAAAATAAAAAAACAAAGGGTTCATTAATTATTTGCATCCTCCATGTAGGTGACAAAATAATAAAATGCATAATGTGAGACCAGCCATTTTTTTCCTCAAACCATCTAGACAATGGTGTCAAAATTCTCATTTTTGTCGTTTATTAACACCAAGAGACTGGCCATATTTTCCTCTAACCATCTTGATGATGATGTCAAAGCTCTAACTTTTGTCATGTACTAACAAAAGTGTAACAAAATAAACCATATTTTACTTCTAGCAAATAAATATATCAACATATAACAATGCCTGGTCCTCACACCCATAAATTTCTATAAAAAAAAGAGTGCCACAATATGTTTGTAGTGGGTGATGGTTGAAACTCACTAAAATCCACACCATCTGATTCCAACTAAAAGAGGGAGGGAGAGGCTTCACTCAAAATGTTGTGACCTCATTATCGATCATGAGCTGTCAACCCACATTATAAGACAAGAGTACAAGAAGTGATGCTGGTTCTGGTCCATTTGACTATTTGCCAATTCAAACACCATATGAATCAATTAGATCATTTCTTAAAGTCGATTTGACCACAGCTCACAGCTGATTCTACCTCAGTTCACCATTATTCATTGGTTCAACTAGTCATCATCCGTAGTACTATATTTTAATGTAGTCTCCTTTATCCTCATTTGTTGATCCGTCATGCATATCAATCTGTCTCTTTCATCTTTTACTCACATGTGCATGTCTGTGTACCGTTTTCTTCGTGTGGTACATACTAAAACTGCAGGACACATGCATCTTCAATGTCTCTCGTTGTGTTTTGAGAAATTTGTTACACCAGCAATCACCGTACAACATATAATCACTGATACCAGTTCGATAGCGAAGACATGTTACAGTGAAGCCGACGACAGTCGCAGTATGCAGTATGATAATCACAGAAGATAATTTTGTTCTCGCTCGATGCTTAAATTATATTATAAAGTTTTTGTACACTACATAAAAGCTACTCGAAGTCCAGTTGCCCAGTAGGTATAGACACTTAAGTCAGTCCGATACTGATTCGCGGACATTGCTAGCTGTTTTTGTGCAGCACCACTTCGTTTTCTTTACTATCAAACAATAAATACAGAGGCATTCAAGTACACCCTGAATCCTTTTAAATAATGTTCATCATTTCTTGGCTTACCTTTTTCTTGAACCAAGAAGCTAAATTTTGGAAATATCTGAAAAGCAAATCAAAAACAATCTCTCAGTCTTGGGCTCTGTTGCTATTCTCAGAACGACTTTGTGGTAAATTTTGAATTTCGAATATATAAAATAAAGTGTATATATACATAACAAAAGAACATGAAGTAAAATCTTACACTGTTGACTGATCTCCTAATTCTTCTAGTAATCGCTTTCTTGCTCCATGTAAGTCTATGGGCGCAGCCATTTGCGTTTTTGTTTATTTATTCTCGGCCTTATTCCGGACTTTACCGAGAGTTGCCGATCACGAGCGAAGCCCGTTGCGTACGTGGCAGCGGATCTTTTTGCTGTACTTGCTCCCGCCTAGCAAAGAAATATAAACTTTGCTTTCTGCTAGAAAGGAATAAACTTCAACTTTAAAAAACTAAAAATATTAGAATGGGGTAATACATTGCACCATATACTTTTATTTTCAATATATTGTCATTATTTTTTAATGTATAGTCATAAAAGAAAGACAGAAAGAAATGAAGTTGTCAGAGCGTCTGGTATGACGATTGTGCTTCTACTTCCGCTACTTCCGTTTGTGGAAAGCAGACAGTACGTGGCTCTTCGCCGGTAGTTTTCGGCGACTTGCGCAAAATGCCCAAGCAAAACGAATTAATAGATAAAGCCGAAGATGTGGCTGATCTGGTAGGTTTGTGTTACTTATAATTATTTTAAGTTGTTTTGGTCATAGTGCTTTTTCCATTCAGATTCAGTGTCACAGTGATGAAGATTGATAACATCAAGTTGACACATTTTTTCCCCCAATGTGCAGTTAAAATGTTTCAGAAGATACGGAACCACCTTTAATAGCACTTTCTTTTAGTAGATATAAACATTTTGTGGCAATATGAACAATTTTCTTGAACTGGACTAGGAGACGATTTCCATTCGCAGATGCATTGGCCAACTGCCTTATTTCGTTATCTGTCGACATGCCTTGGATGTTAATACCAAGTTATTCCATTATATGTTTCACTTTCTGTTTAACTACTTCTAATGCAAACAGACATATTAATAGCTGCAAAACAGCGTACGTAGCGCATCCAGGTTGTTACATTATTCAAGATATGTAATGTGGAAGGAAGTGATATCAGACTTTAGCAGCTTGAAATCATTCACAACTGGCAAAAGTTCATATCCTATATTCGTAGTTTCAGTGTTGATATTCAATACACTTTCAGGTCACTGCAAGTAGACAATATAGATGAATAATTTTAGAGAGATAACTCACCCTGACGATATTCCATCAGTCCGCACCATGAACACTGAAAATATTTAATGTCTACATTAAGATTATTGATTGTGAAGGCAAGAAGACCTAGGGTTTCAGAACTAAAAGATAACAAACATTTGCAAACGTATCCTACTTTCAGGTTTTATTATTATTATTCTCTGTGTACATTATTCATATTTCAGTAACTTGATGTTGAGGTAGAACTTGTCTACAGTTTTGTTGGTGTCATTAAGGGCATCTCAATTTAATGAGCCTCATATCTTGCTTCACATATGTAATCTGGACAGATAGCCATAGGAAATCCTTTACTCATTGGCTGCACTTAGCATATATCTGTGCTAAGCCTACAACAACATATGTGTGCTACCATGGTGATTGTATTGGGATAGTTTGTAGAACGAGAAAAATAGTGGCTATGGGACAAAACTGCTATGAGGTGATTGAGCAGTTATTCAGTACCAGAGTACTCTCCTTTCACTATTGACAAAGTGATAGCACATGAGAAATTCGACATGATGGTCACCAGTTATTTGACAAATACATTCATACTTGCTGACACTACTGGCCTGCTTGCACTGTTTGGTTATATACCCCCATAAATTTCCTCTACATACATGCACTACCCATTTTTTGTGCATACTCTCTCTTCCACACTCCCTGTCTGGCACATACACAGTCACTGTCCACATTGACTGGGCCCAGAGAAGTACCTGACTGCAGAGGGCAAGAGACATAACTTGCCATTGGCATAATAAAGCTAGCTTTAATATTAAGGATAATCAACAGTGAATTGTGTATGATGTTACCTAATGTATAGTTCTTTGTTAATTACCAATTTTGTTACCTATTTACACAAACCATATCGAAAACAGTGTGCAAATAAGTACAATGTAATAATTGTGCCTTAAATAATGTTTTATCTTAATGTCATAAGAGTTTTTTTCCCAGTTGTTAATGGCATAAAGAGGTGCTATATTTGAATCTTGGCCTTTTTGTATATTTACTGTCTTCCACATTAATTTTCTTCATGTGAATGATTAAAATTTTGTTATAAATCATAAGAACATTAAGCTAAGAAACCTTTTATTTCAGGTTTTGCGACACTCAAAACACGTTCTTCCTCATGCAGCCCGCTTCTGCCTCATCAGCACTTTCTTGGAGGATGGCATTCGCATGTGGACACAGTGGAATGAGCAGAGGGACTACATGAATGCCTCCTGGGGGTGTGGCTATGTACTGGCTTCCCTTTTTGTGCTGACTAACCTGACAGGACAGTTGGCGGGTTGTGTGATGGTTCTAAGTCGACAGAAAGTTCCTATTGCATGTGGTATACTTTTTGGTATCATTGCACTTCAGGTAAAGAGCCCATTCTTTGGGTTACAGATTGAACTATCATTTTAGTAAGTCTGCTGACATTCAGACTAAACAAACACTGCTGTCAGAATATTGCCCTGTTACTTCAGAGGATGTAGTTATAAAGCAAAGGGTAAGACATTGTTCCAGGCAGCATGGGAAAGTCAAGCACAAGTAATTTGTCTTAGTTACAAAACTGTTTTCCGTCCCCATGGATGTTGGTTTATGTTCCTTTATTCTGCTACCAGCTGCATGACCTGCATCATTTTCAAGGTGGTAATGGGTGTATCCTGCCTTTTATTGAAGGAAAGAGCTGGTAATTTGATACTTTTAAAAATAGTTTAATATCTCTGAATTGTTACGGCACACTTTTTATTGGCTGGTTTTAGCACATTGTTGCTGATGTCTGTTGCAGACAGTGGCATACAGCATATTGTGGGATGTCAAGTTCTTGATGAGGTAAAACTAGATAAGAAACACATATACATGCACTCACTCTCTCGTACACACTTGCACATCGTGTAAAAGCTTAGCATGTTGGCATCTAGCTTAATATTTTTTGTTTACTTGCTACAGTTTCGAAACACTTAGATAAATGGCAAACATTTGCCACTTGTCTGTGAGGGTTTGTGTGAATGTATATTTGTTACTATTTGCTTGTGTGAGCAGTGGAGGTTGATTGCTGCGACTAGTGGCATATTTGCTTGTTGTGTTTTCAGGAACCTGGCTCTGGCAGGGGGTGTACTGCTTTTGCTGGCGGAGAACAAGGCAGAAGGCAAGAGTTTATTTGCTGGCCTGCCCTCAACTGGTGAAAACAATCCTAAACAGTACATGCAACTCAGTGGCCGCATCCTGCTAGTCCTCATGTTTCTGACCCTCCTCCGCCTGGAGATCAGTATGCTTCAAATTCTCATCAACGTCATTGGCACAGCTCTTATTGTCCTCATTGCTATTGGGTACAAAACCAAGCTGTCTGCTTTAGTGTTGGTCATCTGGCTAACAGGGCTTAATGTCTACTTCAATGCTTGGTGGAACATTCCAGACTATCGGCCCATGCGGGATTTCTTGAAGTATGACTTTTTCCAGACCCTGTCTGTGATTGGTGGGCTCTTGCTAGTTGTGGCATATGGCCCTGGTGGAGTTAGTATGGATGAGCATAAGAAAAAATGGTAGTGAAAACAACTTCCAATAGAAATTTTAGACCCTTTTTTAAAAAGTAATTCATTTCCTTTGGTCTGTTCTTTTTAAATGGTAAGAATACTGCGTGAATTGTTAGAATATTTAGAACAGAATCAACATGTCCTTCATTTTATTTTTCTTAAAAATTAAAGCAGACTTGTCTTTGACAGTACAGAGGACTAAAAAAGAAAAAAAAACCTTGGTTTTGAAGTACTTTTTCTTAGCTTGTCCTATTGTGAAGGATTTTTTTCCCAAGCTTGTACATCCATCTTGTTTGTTTGTTGACAAATCCTCAGCACTTAGCAGCTTAATGTTTCATGAGTGTCTGAAACAGGATCAGTATAATTGTACAGACTTTGTAAAATGTCACTGTTGAGAAAAAAAGTATCAGGGTATAGGAGAGGACCATGTGGAGAATTTGCATTTGCCTATTTTTAGCATTCTCCTAAAGAAATGCGAATTACCTTTTGGCAATGAATAACTGAATGATTGGCACCACATTTGTAGAAGGTTTCTAACACTGGTCAAGGGTCTTTTTCAGGTGACGGTATGTTTTATGAATGTGGTTAAGTGTTGTATACTTATATCGGGCAATAAATGATAAAGAACTGGTGGTTTTGGTGTGTCTTTGAAGTCTATTTCACTGTAAAAAAGAAGTTTTGTTGGAACATCTCAGCAACCCCTGTGTAAGACAACAGCTTTTAACCAAAATTTGTGTTTCTCCTGATTGATTCGCTGGTGACTCTTTTGTGGCTGAACTGCATTATGATGAGTAGCTTATGATATAATCCATACTTTCTAAATAATGAAAGTCCATGCTTTGTGAATACGGAATGAAAGTACTCAATGTAGAATGATATGCTTTCAAATGCACTAACCAGGGTCTCTTTACATGTCAGCTGTTAGACTATAATAACTGTGCTGGCATGGATGTTTACACTGGGTCTTTGAGTGAATGCATTTTTTTTTATTATTATTATTTGTGAGTCAGTGCTGTTATTCTGGCGTGTATGTACTTGATATATGTAATCACTTTATGTATAAGAGAGACTTGACAGCTTGATGAAAATGAAAACCACAGCAGTTATCTGCTGTGTCCTGCTTGCTTGAGCTGAAGTTTTGGTTTTAAGATTAGTCCTCTGCTATCTTGTCCAAGTCATTCTGTTTATCTTGTTACAATGTAAGACAATACCATGACTGTGCAGAAGTCAATGTGTAATAAAATCACAAAGACTTGTAAGAATCTGTTGATCTTCTACATATGTAGATTTTCTTTTGATAAATACTCAGTTGTTTTTGGTGGTCTGGGATTTTTTTTTTGTGGTCCATTTTTGAGAATATAGGTGTGACAGAATCTAGTGAGGAATTACACTTTGATTTTCATATTGGCCATATTGATCTTAAAGGAGCAAGGAATTGCCCATATTTTTTTAGATTTAAGATATGGAATATTTTGAACCATGCAAGTTTTATCAGGTGCTAGTTTCAGATGTTCTTAACTATCAAAAAGATAACACTTAATTTTGACTGTTAACGACTTCTTTTTGTCAACCTCCCTTGAAAACAATTGTAATAATTATTGCTGTTTATATATAGTCCATTTTTTTTTTGGTCTTTGATGAGTGTAATAAATTCTTCAACTGAAACATGATGTGTCTGCATCCAGGCCTGTGTGATTAAATTTGGCATATCAATAGGGATGCTTCTGACTTCATGATAGCCTAGTAATTTGCAACGAAAGCAGTTTTGTTGATCAGGTATGTTGACAGCATTTTGCTAGGGTAAGTAATAATTTTATGATTTCTTTTGAGGGGGTGGGAAAGGATAGGTTCTCAAATTCACCAATCAGTTTCAGGTCACATGTGATTTCATGTTTGTCAGTATAATGCATTAAACATGAAGTTTAAAGAGCGGTGGAGTAATCTGGATTTGATTCTTGATGCGTTGCGGCAACTTTCATCCTATTGTGTAGTTGCCATCCTTTTAGCCTGGCACAAAAGTTTATCTCCGTGGGCTGCCGCCCCTCCCCCTACCCCATTCCCGAATTGCTTTAAAGCTGTTTCTTGTAAACATGTTCATGGAGTCACAGATATATCAGGCAGGATGTGGCTTGTCCTCATACACTGATGATTCAATGTGCACAACTGGATCTCAAGGAATTGTAGTCTGACGGGAAGTTTTCTTTAAGTAGGATTTGGATTGTTTGTATGAGGCGTGATATGGTGTCTTGACACTGGGAATGAATGGAGACCCAAGTGAAGCAAGAGAGATTATGTTTTAATCGCTGCATGCCTTACTTCAGTATTTTGTTTTTAATCAAGTTATCGTTGTAGCCTCTTAGTCGTAAGAGGATGTGTGCTGAGTTTTGTTGCCCCTGTCCCTTCTCAGATTTGAGAGAATTTGGACTGACACTTCAAAATTTCTGAAAAGATTTGCACCTTCAGTAGAATTATATTAAGTTTTGGGAAAAAAAAATGAGCAGAGCCATATAGTTCTGTATATTTTCTTTTTAAGTAATAAATTACAGTCCAGGATTTGGTGTTCTGTAAACATGATCTATACGCAGGTTCGTTTTACTTTGTGACATGGTTGTTTTTAGTTTTTTAATTTGGCTTCTTGTTTCCTGAAAGTACTCAATTTTTGTTTGCTTTATGTCATTTATAGGCACTGCTGTGTGTGCAAGAGGAGACTCCAAAAGTAAAATAATTGGGATGGAGGAGTGTACCCGAGAGTGATTGCAATTGATAGTTAACAATCAACTAGTAAATATTTGAAGTCTTCCTGTAAAATTAAGTTGGTTGGAACTTGATCAGTTGAGGAAGATGACCGTTTTAGTCTTATATTGGTTTTACTTGTCCTGCATGTTTCAGTAAATTTGGTTGACTGCTGTTAATTTGCTGCTTTTTATCTGCCAGAAACGTATGTTAATATCAGCGTTTTTTTTAGGAAGTGTAGTATTTCAGAGAGTTAAGGACAAAGTTCTCCAATGATGCAGAGCGTCATCAAACTGCTATGCAGTTCATTTTACTGCAAAGATGATCATGTTACACATGATCAGTGTTCACAAGATACTGCCGTAACCTTTGTTTGCAGGATCTGGCATTTTAAGCCTCATGAGAAAATGTTCGACAGCTTTGATTTTCAGATTTGTCTGTAATTTTGATATCCCTGTAGTCAGTGTATTAATCTTCTATTTGTTTTGAAAAATGTAAAAAAACAAAAATGTGGTTGTTTGAGCTTGTGTTGGTGAAGTTGTTGCTGTGCAGCATGAATCTTGTGAGGTTGCTCACACTAAGATATTGCCACTTTACAGACAAACACCACAGGTGTGACCACTTGTTGACAGGTGGTACAATTCGACAGAACAGCTGAATTTACAAAGTGATAGTTTAAACAGCATGTTTGCACTTTGGTTTTCTGCAACCATCCCCTTAACACATTTGCAGTCATGTGGTACACCCTTTTTAATTTCCATTTATATTTTTACCAGTTTCTAATGGGCGTTCCAAGAATAGAAAAACACTGAAGTTTGACTCAACTTGTAGACTTGTGAAGTTAATCAGTAAAAAGTATTGAATGTGTTTTTCCTTAGTGTGTAAATGTGAGTTTTACAGACTGGTATTATGTATGTGCATTATTACTTGTGAGTGGTCGTGTGCTTAGTGACCTTGAGTTACAAATGCATAATCTAGTACAGTGGTTCTCAAAGTGTGGTCCACAGACCACTTGCGGGCCTCACACGTCAGGTGGTCATCATATATCAACAAAGTGATGTTTATCACCTTGATATCTCATCAAAAACAATTACACTCATTGCATTAACATCTTAATTAATAACTTTGCGAAGTATGTAATTTTATGTAAACTTATTTCAATACTACTGTCACAAAAGTACATCCAGTTTTGAATTGTAATGAAACAAATGCTGCAATTTAAATTTTAAATTAATGGTACAGAATGATATTAGGCCTTGGTTGTCTGCCATATTTTTTTTTACTTTAGTAAAGTGGTCTGCCGTCCGAAATACTTTGAGAACCACTGATCTAGTACATTTAACGGTTTGCTTCTCAACAAATTGTGCAGCATCAGAGTTGTCTTTCATTTCCTCCCAAAATCCTTTAAGGTCTTGACATGAGTAGCTGGAAAGGATAATTAACAGTGCCCAGCACAGATTACTACCACACAGCAGTTAGTTGACCAGGGCTTGTATTTATGAAGCACACTTACCCAGTCTGTTACCTTAGCCTGGGTAGATTGACTACATAAAGCGAAACTCCAGTATTCAGGGACTCGGTAGACCTACCCAAATAATTTTATTTGCCAGGAATTTATCAGAGGTGTCCCCATCTGTTTTCTCCCCTTTATGTTAAATATTGCAGGGATTTTGATGAGATTTAGTTCAACTGAAGTGAACAAAGAACTTTTGTCATCTAACACAAGCTTGAGGAATGTCATTTGGTCAGAATGAATAAATTTGACTGTGTTGAGGTTGTTGCTTCTTTTTTTAAAAAAGTATTTATTATAAATTTATATCCTCACCCTTTCATCAAATAATCCCCCTTTTTTAAAGGAATTCCTGATATGTTGATCAGATGGGTAGCCAGCTATTTCATGGCTCAATAATTTGTACTTTGCCTCGGGGAAATTTTACCTGCAGGTAAATTGCCATAGTCCATGAACACGAGCATTACATTTTTGTTTGGGTTACCTGTCCTAGAACATACAGACATTGCTTGTAATCTGATATGTATATCTGGTTTTGGAGCCGTGGTTTTGCTGTATGTTTAATCCAGGGATTATAGGTTCTTTAAGGTTAAAGATTCTTCTAAAATCCATCACCTGGTAATAGAAGCCTGACTTCTGTGCATTCAAAAACACCACAGGAAATACAAAAGTTGTCATTGTTTCAGAAGCTTTATGCATAGTTACATTAAAGCATTGATCTTCTGTTTATATTACAAGCAATTGTCTTCATACAAAACTCAAAGATCACCATGACCACAACTAAAATTAAAAAAAAAACTAATTCGTTCTCTTAGAAGACAGCAGAGCAAATAAACCAAGACAGCTTCAATCATATTGTATCTTATTCTCTGCCATGTTTATGTATAAACACATAGCTGAGCACAAAGAAAGAACATGGGACACTTGCTCCATCTGTTAAGCACTTGTCTACAGCTGTTTATCCTTAAAAAAAGAATTAATGGCACATATTTGTTAAAATTTCAAAGAAATGTCCACATTTTGGGAACACTGTTCAACTGGTACATCTGCTAGTTATTCACTTTGCTATGCATCACCAGGCATATATGTTCGCACTTCATCGGCAGTTTAACAACCATGTGCAAGAGAAGAAAATGCATTGGCTTGCTGGTTTTGCAACCACTCTCAACCACTCCATGAACTGCCAAAAGGATAGATTAAAGTTGATAGCTAAATGCCTGAGATTAAGATGGTGATTTATTACAGCAGGAAGAGAGGCCCTGTGGAACCTCGTCGTTGACACTGAGGACATAGTGCAGAGAGACCGGTACCAGTTCCTGGAAATGACCATGGGCTGAATGGCCTCAGCTGGGACAACCACGTGGTGTCTCTCATCAAGAAGGTTCATCAGGCTACTTCCTACACCAGATTTTCCAGTCTCAGCATTTTTTAAGTGCATGCCCTCTGGGGTCAGATACATATCCAGGCCAGGAGATCCTACCTGAGAAACAGTTTCTGCAATAAGCTTCTCAGAACTGTGGCAAGAGTTGGAACTGATTGCTTTTTGCATAAAAATGTATATACCAGAGTGCATGTAGTGGCAACTGCAAGTGTGTGCTTGAGAAAGTAGTGATCACCTTCATACGACATGTTCCTTGTGCAGTGTCACTTTGCAAATGAATTTTTAAGTATTGTAACAATGCACAGTAACAATACAAACATGACTTACATGAAATATTTCCAGGTAACTTTTAATATTATCATTATTAAATTTTGCTGCAGTGCATTTTGAAGTGTCTAGACAAAAATTTGAAACATTTATCTAAATATAATCTGTTTGCTTACAAGGTTTTTTGTACTTAACTTCCACTTAAGATCAAAAAGGACCTATGAAGCAACAAGCACAGATTCACAATCTACTTGTGGTTACTACACAACCAATATTGTAACACACATCACTGGGCCAGTGAACAGGTTCACCAAGCCCCATAAAAGCATGCAGTATCTGAATCCCAATAACAAACGCCAGTCATACATGACTAAATGTACTTCGCAGCTTTGGGTAGGGATTATGTACATCTGCAGACATTATTTTGATGCCCAGCAACAGTAAATCTGGGCATGAGATATGAATGTACAAAATAAATTGCAGAAAAATGTGAAATGATATCAACAGGTAACATTTTCGTGTGCTGAATGCATGTCTGCTTATGCATTTATGAATAAAATGTCCAAGATTTCAATTTCCAAGCATTACCCAATAGTCAGAAAATCATCTCTCTATACAAAGTCTAAAGTGCTTGGGATTATCATTATCATAAAATAAGCATCTTCTCGGGGCACTGCATTTTATTAGCTGATGTTGCATAAAAAAAACCAAAAAAAACCCCAAAACAATTATTTGCACACCTCATTAGAAAGTACCATTATCACATTTTTTGTCACACCACCAGCTGAAGGTGAACAGTTCGAGGCACAATGCCTCATTCTTCTGCTCGTAAGCACCCTTTATCCACACACATCCTGTTCTATTTACACACAGGACAATGGTACTGAGAAACCCACTGAAAGATCACAGAACGGAAACGGTATCCGAAGGCTCTGGCAGTTACATTAATATTAATATTAGCAAAGGCATCTGCAACTACTTTGGGCCAATGTGCAGGGTGGTAAGAAGAAACGAGATTGCAGGCAATGGGTCCTCAATCTCCTGCATGCTGTCACGGCGCAAGACCCAGTCAGGACGCATCTTAATGCTGGAAGGGGCCTGAAGGTGTGATGGAAGGGTAGCGTTGAGGGAAGCGCGGGCCACAGCACGAGCCCTATTCACCTGCATATGATGTTTACGCACCACCAGGGAATGAAGTGACTGTAGCTTCTCGACAACTTTCTTTACAGCCACAATTTCCTGAAAAATGAGGAGAAAGTAAGAGAATCAAAGGTGATCAAGAGGAACAAATGTCATCCATAAGGATTGGAAATAAAGCATATTTTTCGTTCTCATCTAGCACTCTGAAAGCATACTCACCGTTCGTCGCTGGGGTTCACGACCGAGAATAGCAAGGAGCATGCAGCACTTGGAAAAAATGATGCCACCTTTCTCACGGTAAATGGACATCAGCTCCACTATGGTGCCAACAGACTCTGGCACCTCGTAGACCGCTGCAGTAGTCTTTTCATACTAGGTACACATATACATTAAAAGACCAATTTAGGGTGAACATGCATGATAAAGAAGGAAAAGTCATGTAATAAAGACTACAAAATGCTAGTGAAATTAGAGGAAGAAGATGGCTGAGTGGTTGAAGCACTGGTGTCTTGTGTGGTGCAGCAAGCTTTGACCCAGCTGACCCAGCTTTTGGGAATGTACCTGACTCCAAAGAAGCCTGGAGAAGGTAAGGCAGGGAGTAAAGATGGGCACCACCCTCACAAAAAGCTGGCCCTAAGAAAAGTGTAATCTCTAACTTCTCACTTCCTACCTTCCCCGATTAAAAAAAAAAAAAATCTTGCATTTAATTCAAAAAAATGCTTTTAACTGCTCAAGGGAAAACCTGTATTTATCTGAATGTATTTCTGTATGTCCTTGGTACCTACAGTGAGCACATACATGCATAGGTTCTTTGTTGAGGTGCGTGTGAGTAAACACATCATGTGTCTAGATGCATTAGCAGTGACATGACAATGAATCAGAGCTATTGTCGTGAAGACACACAAAAATCTAGTTGCAATGTTAGTAAAGTGCCGTACCTTAGCCAGGTTAAGAAGGATGTTAACACAAAACTTGATGACTTCCATATGTGGCAGACTCCGGTTGCAACTTAAGATCAGGCGATAGATCACACCAACGGCATTCACCTCAACTAGACGCTCACAGCACACAGGTGACAATCGAGTGGCCACATCTGCAACATATCCCACTGGCGTTAATGTGAAAGTGAGAGAGAGGGTGAGTGAGTGTGAGCATGAGCGCATGCAAGAGAGACTGTGGGAGGCCAAACCATTCTGCTAGCAGTTCCATAGGGATTGGTGTTGATGCAGTTCTGAATTACTTTCATCAACACTTTGCTTAGTTGGCTGACTAAGCTTTTAACACTGTTAACTGTTTCCTTTAGAAGGGGTCTGATTAATGACTGCATCCATTCTTTGGGACATTTTTGTGTTCACAGATTCCTTAGCAGTAAAGACCTTTGTTGTGACTTTCCTCCCTTCAGAGTACCTATTTCTCTGTAGTTCTCTTCACCTCTTCCTGTAATCTCGTAATAGTCATAGAGACTTTGCTTGTAATACTCAGGTCTGGTAAAAATCACGAGGAAAAGGAAAACCTCTTCCAAAGTGAATATAAAACTAATGACCAAACTTGCCTAGATGCATGACAGACTCCAAGATGTACGCCAGCTGCTTGTATCGCAGCAAGAAATCAAGGGCAGATGCTGTGCGGTTGCCCAATTTTTTCTCTTCTGTTGCTGCCTCATTGGCTTCCAAAACTCGCCGACGTGCGCTGGCGATCTTTCTGTTACTGATGCTTCGCCGGAGCCGGTGACCTCTCCATGTGGCCTAAGGACAGGGAATGTTGTCATGGATCTTTATTACTATTTAGCTGTAATATTTGTACTATTTAGCAGCAAAGCAAATGAAGAATTTCTTTATTTTATGCTGTTAAGAGACAAGCATAAGCAGACATCCTTATTCCCTCCCTAGTAAAAAAACTCATTTGCTATTTGTATGACAACTACCAACACTACTATCTATCACAAGTGGACTTTCATAAGGCCAGAATTTGTAAATAATGTTTAGAATCATGTCTTCCAGTTCAGAAAACTTGGCACTTGGAAAGATAAATCTTGCAGGAATCACTGATTTCTCCTTGAGATGAATACTAATCTACCTGCTGACGACAATAAACAGAAACACAATGAAAACTAATTAACATTAATGACAGGATTGACGAAATACTATACCTGTATCTTAATGACAAGCCTTTCACGACGTTTTTCCTCTTGTGATTTATGCCACTTCCTGAGGGCTCTCTGTATGACTCTCGCAGCCTGTTCTTCTCTCTCTTGCTGGAGTTGTGCTTGTACTCGTGCATGCATGAACCTGCACCTCTCAATACACGTCCTGAACCAAGTCTGGACACATTTATAAGTCATAAGAGACAGGAAGCAAATGCAAATAGATTGATGGTGTGCCTGATATTTTTGAGACTACATGTGTGGGTGTGTGCATGCATGCATGTGTTCACATTTATACATATGTAGATTGATTAGGTTTCATATATGAGGGAAATTCACAGTTGCCCACCTGTAGAAGAATAACGGCATGAAGATGGTCACGGGCTTGTCGCTCCAGCCGAAGACGGCGGTACCACCGCTGAATTCTAATAACCATCAGATGGTAATTTGCTGCCAGCACCACTTGCTGCAGGTATTTTAGACGTTTTTGATGCCATTCCTGTGAATTATTAAGCTTCAAATATCAGATCAGAATATAGACAATCTCAGTTTAAAAATACTTTTCTTAGTCTTTCTTATTCAGTTTTCTTAACAAAATCGTTAACCTTAACAAATGACTGGTAAATTCTATGGTGAATATCAACATACTGACCTATTATTTTCTTTCATGTACTTCTCTAACAAATAATAAAAGTATTTAGTAAAATAATAAGAATAAAAAAGTGATAGAAAAGGGAGGAAATTATGTCCATTAGACTGAAACTGTACTAAGGCGCTAAATTGACTCTGGTTTGCTGCCTAATGCGGACTGCTAATGGGCCACAGGGCAGTTACCTAAAGTTTTGTGTTGACAGTAGTTGAGAGCCAAAACCATAGTAATAATAACAAATACTGCTTCTCTTCCATGAAAAAAAAAAAACCTTCACAAAATCAAACCAGTAGAAATTTTTACATCAAACTTTCAACTTACCTCCTTGAATCTTACAGCCAGGTGAGCTCTGACCGCTGCTTGCACTGTGGTGACAGCATGCAGCAGTCTTCGCCTTGCAGTGGCCTGTTGACGACCTTGCCAGCCACGCAAGGCGCTCTGAAGTACAACCACGGCATTTTTCTTTGCTTGAAAGGTTTGTAGCTCTTGCCACCTGTGAACTTCTGTTTGAATTTTAATGACAGCAGCAAGCTTCTTATCCAGCTCAGCTCTCTGGTGCTTCCGAAAAGCCTGCTGGATGAGGCAAGCAGCTCGTCGCCGCCTTTGCACTTCATCGAGCAGTGTGCGGGACAAGATAAACCACCTCACCTGCTGCTGAATGGTCAAAATGGCTGCCTTTTTGACTGACACAACTCTCATTGCCAGGAAACGCCGGGTGTAAGCCTGAAGTGTAATGGTGGCTTGTTTCATTTTTAAGAACTTTTGCTGAAGCAAGAATCTCCTGATGTGGGACTGTATGCAAATTGCTGCCTGAGTTTTTTTATTTATTTGCTTTACCTGCCATGCTCTGAATGCTTCCTGTATATAAACTGCTGCTTTTTTCTGTTTCAAGAAAAGGTTCCTTTGTTTCCTTGTTGCAAGGTTCGCAAGATGCTTTCTCTCCAGCATCAGAACCGCTTGTCTTAGCTGCTGCAGATGCCTGCGCTTTAGCCACCCTCTCACAACTGCCTGCAGAAGGATGACATGCTGCCTTACTCTAGCATAATTACACCGAGCAGAACTTCCACGATAAGCTGACTGTAAAATCACAGTTGCCTTTCGCAGTTGAACAAACTCTTTTCGCTCACGTTTTGCCAGCAATGTTTCTCTAAGACGTTTCTGGATCTTGACGACAGCAAACCTCTTGCGTGAATAATTTTTCCAGGCGAGGTATCTCCGTACATGGGCTTGTGCTTGAACAATGCAGCTCAATTTGTGGTGGTATTCCTTCTGTGCTGTTAAGCGCCGGAAGTGTTTCTGAAAGACTGTAGCAGCAAAAGACTGGCACTGGACTCTGCGTGTGCGCAAGGCACGCCAGGCATTCTGCAATGTGAGTGCTGCTTGCCGCATTTGCAGATATTGATCCCTGTCTCTCCGCCCCTCTCGCCATGCTCTGAAGTAACTTTGCAATACTGCTGCTGCCTGCTTCTGTCTGGCATACTCCTGTCGCTGAAGCCATCCCCGGATGTGGGCCTGAATGATGGTAGCCCCCAAGTGGTACTTTTGGTACTGTCTGCGAGCCATCAATCCTCTAACGTGCTTCTGAATGATAATGGCAGCCTCTCGGATGAGCAAAAATGCTTCGCGGAAAACTCCACCCAGCTGTTTGGCTCGGTATCGTCTCTGACAGACAATCACAGCGTCATGCAAAGCTTTATATCTTTTCTGCTGTTGAAGACCTCTGACCCTGGCTTGCAGTTTGACAATGATCAGCCTGACAGCAAAGTAACGCTGTCGAGCTGCGTGGCCCCTGTAAAGTGCCTGCACGAGGATGCAAGCATGCTGAATTCGAAGAAATTCTTCCCGCCGACTTCTACTAAGCAGAAATGCACGAAAGTGCATTTGCAATGTGAGTGCTGCTTTCTTCATGTCCAGAAACTTCTCCCTGGATCGATGGGTCCTGAATGCTCGCTGAATGATGGCTGCAGCTTGGTGCTGATTAAACATGGACTGCCTGACAAGATGACCCCGAAATGCTGCCTGCAATGTGATGGCAGCCATTCTCATAGCTATGTAGTGCGAGCTCAGCCTCCTGGCTAGAAGAATGGCTCGCCATCTCTGCTGCATTACAATGGTAGCATGCCTCTGTTCTTGGTATTGCTTCTGCGCAAGCCACATTCTTGTGGCAGACTGCAGGACAACACAGGCCCTCTTTGCCTGCAGAAACTTATGGCGCTGATGACGACCTTTGACCCGTGCTTGAAGCCTGATAATGGCAGCCCTTGAAGTCTTGTATGCTGCTTGTGTTTTGATGGTTAACAGTTTGCTTCTGTACTGGCGTTGCAGGCACACAGCAGCTCTCTGCAGACACCGGTACTGATGCTGCACCAGAAAACGTCTGCAGCATGCCTGAGTCTTGATGATGTTCTGTCGCAGATGGAGGTAACAGCCTCGCAGCACATGCATCTTCCAGGTAGCCTGGATCACGATGGCTGCTCCAACCATTAACTGGTAATCAAGGCGTACGGCTTGTCCCAACAGTCGAGCTCTGTATTTGCGCTGTAGAAATATGGTGACTTGCAGCAGTTGACGATATCGTCTTTCCACTAATGTCCGCCTTACTGCAGCCTGAAGACGCACAGCACTTGATTTTCTCAGCAGGAAGATCTTTCGTTCTCGACACATTCGCCACCATGACTGAATCACGATGGCAGCACGCAGTCTTCGCAAGGATCGGAATCTTTGCTGAACTGTTACTGCTGCTGTGACAAGAGACAGAAATCGTTGTCTCTGAGCATGGCCACGGAAAGCTGCTTGAATGCACACGGCTGCCATCTTTCTTGCTTCATAAGACTGTTTCTGCCGATAGCATCGCCAAGATGCCTGTATAACAACTGCAGCAGTCCACCGCTGCAAAAGCTCATTAATCACTGACTGAAAATTAGCTCGTAAAGCTGCTTGCTTCTGTGCCATCACCCAAGCTTCTTGCATTTCCTTGAACCTCTTCCTGGCCAACAATGCTCTGATTTGGGTCTGAAGGAGCAAAACAGACTTTTTAAATTTTCTGTACTCTCTCCTCACCTTACAGGCTTGAGTCCAGGCTTGAATTCGGGTGGCTGCCTTTTCTTGTCTGTCAACATTTTTCATTACTTTCATCTGCTGACGTGCTTGATAGCCACGCCAGAGTGCCTGAATCTTGCAGCTTGCAGCCTCTCTCCTGGCAGCTTGGTGTCGCATCTTCCTTCGAATCCAGCGCTGGATGGTGATACAGGCAGCTTGCATGTGCTTGTACTTGCCTCTGGCTTTGTCCCTGGCCAGACGTGCTCGCCACATCTGCTGGATGCTGATGGCAGCCAGCCGAAGGGTCCGGTACTCAGCAGCACACTTGAAACGTCGAAAATTTGCCTGAATCATTACAGCTGCTCTCCTGGAAGCCTGATAGTCCCTCTGGTTTTGATGTCTGCGCCAGTGTTTTTGAATGGTGACAGCTGCAAGGCGCAGATCAAGGAATTCTCTTCTAGCCTTGGTACCAATTTTGACAGCTCTCACTCGTGATTGGATGATCCTTACAGCGGTAAGCATTTTGATGAACTGAGATCTTGCACTGGCCATTCTCCACCAGGCCTGCAGCACAATTATAGCCTGAATTTTCTGAATGTAGACTTGGCGACATTTCCTCCCTCTCCAGGCGACCTGCAACAAACATGCTGCTTGCTCTCTCCTCCTTGCCTCCTCCTCCCTCTTGTCAGCTGCCCTCCTCATCTTCTCCTCCTCCTTCATTGCCCTCTTCCTCCTGAAGGCACGTTGGATGAGAACTGCAGACTGTCTCTGCCGGAGGAAACAAATCCGGGCAGCCATTGTGGTCTTGCGCCCCCGATACAGATGCTGCAAGAGGAGACAAGCTTCACGCTTTCTTCTAAACTGCTGTCTTGCCCATGTGGCTCTGAACCATGATTGTATGATCTTGACAGCCTCCTTCTGTCTCTGATAGCTTTTCTGGGCCAAGTATGTACGGACATTTTTCTGTCAATAAAAAGTACTTAGGAGGTTAGATTTTTCCTATGAAGAGAGCACAGATAAAACATTTTACATTCTCAGTATTTTAATAGTATTTTATATGGAGTACATTTCTGCAATCTCCAAATGTCATCAAGAACCCATCTTAATGGTACAAGATAGTCTTTTTGAGCCATCCAGACTCATGCTGTTCCTCTCTGAATTCAAAATATCAAACTTGCAAAGCATGAAGGTGTTGCTAGTGCACACATAAAAAGGAAGTACTTGATGAATGTCTTACAAGACATACATAGTGAAGTGACAGCTGTACAGAAAGCATGGGAACAATATACCAAATACACACTTTACGTTTAGCACGTACTGTCAAATGCTAAACTCAAAAGGAACAGCATAACTGGTAAAGATCTTGCATGCCAAAGTACCTGCACAGTGATGGCTGCATGGTAAAGTAAATCCTCTCTGGCTCTTCGAACGATGGCCACCTTCTGCCTGACCCGCCAGGCAGCCTGAATACACGATGCTGCTGTCACCTGCCTCTGCCTGTGCAGCTTGGCCAAGTACCCACGGAAGGCTCTCTGGATGATGAGGCAGGCTTCCAATCTTCTCTGCCAAACAGTATTAAAGCCATTATGGAGTGTACCTCCTTGTACAGAGCTTGTTGATTTGTTTGTAGTCTACAGTGTACTCAGCTCACCTCCTCAGTGGAAATGTCCTTTACAAATTCTATTAATATCAACTATTATTATTATTATTATTATTATTATTATCATACAGAAAAATTATTTTTTTTCTTTTTTTTTTTGTTCATTCAGGATAGGACCATGACTGTTCTGTGAGTTAAATAGGTTGATTTAAAATTAGCATGAATCTCTGCTTCCTCCTCCCAGTATTTATCAGGCAAATGATTGAAAGTAAAGACACAAGGAAGATCTGCAGTTACCAGTTTAACGAGGAT
Organism: Pomacea canaliculata; assembly: GCF_003073045.1. Taxonomy (NCBI): domain Eukaryota; kingdom Metazoa; phylum Mollusca; class Gastropoda; order Architaenioglossa; family Ampullariidae; genus Pomacea; species Pomacea canaliculata. Next base: position 3,907,363 of record NC_037600.1, read on the forward strand.
GCATGCACTTGTTACATTTGAGGTAAAAGTATCTCAGACATGAAATAAATAAAGATGTGCTGAGTTGTAAAAAGGCATATATAAACACAGAGCAGGGGAAAAAAAAATCACAGATAGTGAGACAACAACCTGCTGCAAGGCCAGAGACTGGCGGAAACGGAAGCGTCGCCAGGCTAGCTGAATCACACGTGCTGCACGTGCCTCCTGTCGCAGGTCCAACAGGCGTGCACATAGGTAGGACACGTAGGTCATAACAATCCGCTCATCAGGTATAGTGTTGGACATGTCACTGGCCTTCAGCATCAAAGGAATCCCACCCAGCTCTGACACCTGAGGTCACAACCAGTCAAGCATGATATTTAATTCTCTTAAACAGAATCAACGTGCTTATGTCAGCTTTGTAAAAGCTCTGCTACTCTGACAAAACAGATTCCTGTTCACAAAGACAAGCTTGCATAAGATGCTCCTCACCTTTTCATACAGAGTCTTAAAGTTTTCTTTTTCATTGGCCATCAGTTTTGCAAACAGTTCAGGGCTAGTATCTCCTGCAATAAAGATGGTGAAAAAATTTTGTGACCTAACTTATGAAAACCTCAGCTCTCCTAAGATGAAGAATGAACTCTATTTTTAAAATATGCAGATTTCCCAGATGAAAACATCACTGTACAGGAAGTCTTATCAATTTCAAAATTTAAATGCAAAACAACAAAAACAATCTTTAAAAAGTTGATCGAACAAGGAGTAATGATGCAGTGTCAGAATTTTGTGTGATTAAACACTCGCTCTACTCAGCAAGCATGGTGAAAGGGCCCACCTCCAAAGACAGTGCCAGAAGGCCACTCCATACTGACATCTGAATCTCCTTGATCTCCTGACACCTCTGCTGCCTCCTGGAAGCTCTGCATGGTTTGGAACTGTATCTTGGTCAGCGGCAGCAGACCTGGATGATAGTGGTGCACCAGGCAGCACAAAGCTCGTCCATCCGAAAAGGATACCGTGAAGTTTTCAACCTGTTCAACAGGCAGGTAGATTAACACTATATGGTCTGAAATTTTCTCTTTGAACTGTAGATAATAGTGAATTTTGCATTTTTTTTCTCAACACTATGTCTGAATAATTACAAACAAGATCTACAATCCATTTACAAAGATGTTTGCTTTTAAATCTAAAACTTTTCTAAGGGCGTAAAAAATCTACTTTTTTCTTGAAAATCTAAGTGAATCTATCCTGGCATTGTGCTTAAGATGTGACTGAGCTACTACAGCTATTAACTTGATGCACAAGTTGGATAAACTTACTTTTACACCATAATGCAGGCAGACATTGCGACACCATTTAAGCAGCTGCTTCACCAATGGTTTGTCTGTTGCCACCTCAGGATCGCCAGAATCTCTTCGTGCTATACACACCCAGTTACATCAGCACCCGCACATGCACATGAGCAAAACATTCATATATGTTCATGGATGCACACCTTCATCTTTGCATTTTTATAACTGCTAGTCAGTTAAAAAAAAAAAACCACCAACACATGGTTTCAGTCATGTCAATGTTCTGAGGCTGGGTGGAGTTGTGCTAAATTTAGCATCCAGGTAGTGTGACTTCTAGGTCAATGAGAACTGTCAAGGTTCAGTATAAATGCACATGTACGCAAAAACCTCAAGTTCACTAAAAACTTAAAAGTAAAAATTCTTCAGACTCACTATGTATTTCAAGTTAAGCAAAAGATTGGAATGATCAGCCATAATTATAGCAACTATTAGAATGAAGAGGGTAATTACTGGTGTAAACTGAGTACAGCAAGAATTAGAAGGAAGAGGGTAACTACTAACACAAACTGAACATGATAAACTGTAACATACCCATAGTCTCAGCCACCTTATGTGGAGAAAGCTGCTGCTGCATCCACAGTTTAACCTTCAGACTCCGCTCTAGCAGACCAATCTCTTTATGCAGGTCCTCCTCATTCAGCAGTACCCCTGTCTAAAGAGCAAACCTTTGCATGTTTGAGGGCTGTGCATGGGGTCGCCAGGAGTGTTCAGCAACAAATGCTCTTGTCTAATAGACTTTTTTCATAATAGCATTTTCATCATTGATTAAGGTAAGCTTATAACTTTTATCTACTAAAGGCATTTACTTGTTTTATTTAATTTATGATAAAACCACTAAATATTAATATGCTCCTTCAAATTTAAGACTGAAGAAGTATGAGCCATCCCTCATTATAGAAATTTAACTAGTTGGTTGTAGAACAGCCTTATTTGTATGTAATTAATACTTTAGTGAGGTAGGGTATAACATGAAACATACAGACATGTTAACTGATGAACTTACATGAGATGTGCATTGAAATCTCATAATGACACAACTAACCTGAAAGTGAAAGATCAGTTTCCACAGAAAAGCCAACGTCTTTTCACGGTGTCCATCAACTATGTCTCGAGGGTTCAAAGCCCCACCTGCAAAGTAAATAAGACAAAACTTAACAAATTTTAAAGGACCCCCTTCCCCCATCCCAAAGACTAGAGGAAAAACATGCAGTGGTGTACCTGAATTAAAGGTAAAAATGTCTACATATTTCTCAGATTTTTGTTAAGGACAAATAATTCCTTCGGACAAAGCACAAAAGTAGTGGAGAAGGGGAAGCAGACAAACTGATCTCACAAACGTTACCTTCTGGAGTAGACAAGTCAACACCTTTGTCTGTAAGCACCTTGAAGATAAGCTCTATGTTATGAATTTTCTGCAGACGACTAATCGCTGGACCCCGCAGAGATGGCATGCACTGCCAGTTGTTGGACAAAAGCATTATTACCCGCCTGCAAACAAAGATTATCCACTTCAA